>NC_142778.1:31185071-31485071 GCF_988280905.1 Pimephales promelas
GCACAGTTGAGAGATTACCGTATGGACATGAGTAGAAGCTTGCGCGCAATCGGGGAAACATGGAGGCAAAATGACAAAATAATTAATCAGAATACCTAGCAAAATTGTCTCCTTCTCCTCACTCATGGACAGCTCCTACTCACACTCACACTCCTACTCGCTTCTGCATGTTTCGGAAGGGAATGATTCAGATTTCTCATGCCACAGCACTAGAAGACAGACGGGTCGCTCACGTCCCACTACGTAGTCAAGCTCTGTTTGAGTCTGCGCGTCAGGGACGGAAGTGCTAAAAAATCGCCAAAAACGGGCTTCAATCGTCTCAATGGAGTTCCAATGAGATCGCTCTGTCCATTTCTTTTACTGTCTATGCTCGTAGCTTTTCTTTAGAAAGTTACATCTTCTGGCCTGACAGCCTAATGCAGCATTTTTAGTTGTTTTCATGGATTCGTGTGAAAAGGAATTATTTAGACAAAAGCTAGGTGTCGTCTGTAGGGGAAAACGTGAAGAAAAGCCTTTTCCGTTTTTAGTGTTTTAGTGTCATGTAAATAAATCCTCAAATGTAGCCAATCTTCCTCAATCCAAAACACAAATGATGGATAGAGCAAAGTCCCGCCTTATTTTTTTTCTTTTCGATAGTTTGTTTCACTCGAATGCATGACAACGAAAGAAAAGATCTGATGCTACTTCTGTAATTGCGACTTTAAACCTAGTGAAGATTTCAATAAAGATCAAAATAAATCACTACACATGAATGTATACATTTAAATATTCTGTAACCATAAGATTTGTCTTGTTCCCCATTAGAATTTTGTTTTTACTCTTATGTGGGGGGTAAAACTGCTGCGATATTATTTTGGCAAACGTGAGAAGAAATACACCAAAACCTTTTTAACAGTGCATTAAAATTCGTTTATTAAAGTTCACAGTTTGTTAGAGCAGTTTGTGCTGACAACCGTGCTGAGTGCCGAAGTTACGAGGCCAAAACGTGAGTTATAGCATTTTAGCACTCCCGGTTCCTTCGCTCTAAAGTCTATGGTGAACAAAGCCTCTAAATATGTTCACGTTTTGATCTATGACATAGAACACACAGTTATAACCTGCTTGTGTTTTTTTTTTAACTTTATATAGCCTAAGCTTCAAAATGTATACATTTTGGATTAACTTGTAAAGATTATCAATATACAAAACATGTAAGCGTCACAACTCTTTGTTAAACACAGATCTTATTTTTTGCAATTTTCCACAAGTCTATGGGGAAAATGCATAGCTTTACGATCGAGGGAACCCATGCGCCGGTAACTTACGAGTTGTCCTACAAACTGACGTCATCACTTCGGCACTCTATGAAGAATCAGAATGTAATAAAAGTCATGATAAATCAAAATTGGAAACCACTTACAAAACCCTGTCTGACACCTTAAATAAAATGTAAACAACTCTAGGATCTGTCAGGATGAGGTAGAATAGATCTAATTTCACAGATGGTTCTCCACATAAAAGAGACTAAATAATAAGCACATATTTTTTTATTTTTTTAAAAAAAGCTGTGCATCTGCCACCATAAAGAGCAGCATTTGCCTGGAAAATACATGTCACAAATATCATCTCAATATCATCAGTACCTAAGTTATATAATCTCTATTAAAAGTAGCTTATTATACAGGTGTGTATTATTTAAACACAACAGCAGATAAGGCAAGGCACTCTATTTAAGGAAAGTGTACACAGCATGTGGTCAAACACACACTGTGAAATCTCATCTAAATTATGCTATTTAAAACAATTTTTTTGCAGGTGCACTGCTGCATTATGGGTATGCTGTATTTTCCATCTCCCTTATACAACAATTCTGCTGATCCCTTCACAAAATCTTAATGGAAGTCTAATTTAACACATAAATGTAATCAAAACATTTGTTAGGAAAGCATCGTTATTTTTCTCGTTCCCTAAATCATGGCTTGATTCTGAGGCTGGGCCTCAAGACTGACAGTATGCCTAACAGAGAGGAAACCAGCCCACAGAAGCCCACCACCCCTGCATTTGTCTGGTAAATACCCAGTTTGTCAAGTGGAATGAAAAGATCACACACATTTTTAAGTGTATCAAGAGCCACAGATGGCTGACCTCTGAGGCTCTCGAGGAGAAGGAAGATGAACGCATCAAGCTGAGGCACTATGACACAAGCCACATCCGGGCTTTCATTAAGGTGCTGGTCGACTTTTTGCTGGTAGCATCTGTCCCGAGACTTCTGCGCCATAAGTTGGACGATCACATAGACGTCTCTGGTTAGATTCATGGCCAAGGACAGGAAATAGAAGCGAGTGGAGTTCAAGCTCCAGCGATCCTTGTCGATCTCTTGTATTAGCCCGATACTTCTGGCCCAGAGTGTGTTGTCACAGATGAAGTACAAGGCACGGCTGAGGTTGGCAAAAGTAAGGCAAAAGCGCAGAACAGGATCAGAAATATGAAGAGTGCTCTTGGCCGCATTGATAGAGTTTACTGTGTTCCCAAGCCTGAATACTGAAAAAGAGCAAAACAGACCAATTATGGATGATATTCTTCTCATTTCTCATTTGATTAAAGGATAACTAAACCCCTGGTCAGAGCCTGACTCCACCCACTGGCAATTTTTGAAAAATGCTGGAAAATTGGGCAGAGCCCAGCGGAAGGGGGCGTGCACCTGAGACGCATCTCTTTGTATGTGAACTTGCCTATGTCACCAACAACCGCTGTGTCGCGTACCACCGCAAACATCCAATAGGAAAATTCAACTGCAGTAGCCACCGTTCAACCTGAAGAGGGCAGCACTAAGACGTTTTTACACCATTTATTGTATTAATAGAACACTTTATAAACAAATGCCAAAAAAGTTACTCGAGTCAATGACTGGTATTAATAAAGATCCATTCTTACAGATCATTAACTAAAAAAAGTTGGTTAAGTGTTTAGTTACTCTTTAAGAGTGGGAATGTGTAGTTTAACTGCAGGAGAAGGAACTTTAGCAAAGAGATTATTTTGACGTTTAAAAAACAATTTGGGACCTTTAAAAATACCTGATAATTTAGGATCACTAGAAGTGATATGCCAATGACTATGACAATGACTTTTAATTCCGCAACTAATGCTGAAAACTTAACAGTGCAAATGGGAGAGTTGAAGTGTTGCTTTTTATTAACCTTAGCTGGTATGCACTGTATATCTGAGGTATATCATCAAATTTCTTTTTAGCATTTTCGAGCCATCTTACAGTAACCCCAAACAAGAACATATGTAGGGTGGGACTTGATTTTATACATTGCGAATTGATTGGATGGTTTTGGTTTGCTATTGCTGTGATCTCATTTGATTGACAGGTTGCCCCAGTAAACAAATCATCAGAGAAGAGGTTTCAATGGGAGAGAGCTGTAATTTTGATTAAAGATTACAATGTCACATGAATTTAAAATAAAAATGTGTACGGATACATCACTTATGATGAATACTGCTGCAATATTCCATTAAATATAGTTTATTTTGATTTAGGGTGAAGAAATAGAAGTAGAAGAAATGTTATTAAACTTTAAAGTTAGATAAAAAGAGATAAGAAATGTAACTGGCATAAATAGTGTCTCATAAATAGTACTAGTAACTAATAAATTAGTACTTTAAGCTGGAATAGTAAAAGTGTGAATAGTGTGATTGTTTTGTGTTATGTAACTGTAAATGTTCTTACGCTTCCGCCCCGAACTCATATTAGACTCCAGAAACTGCAGCTTTTTCACCAGCTCTTTTCTCTTCGCTTCATTTCTCAGAAGGTATTTCGCCAACGCGCAAGCATATTGGGTTGCTCTAAAGAAAAAGAACAAATTAAATGTTCAGACATAGTCTAGCTCATCTTTTAGAGGAAATCATTTCAGTTAAATGTTGTTTTTGAGGGATGACAAGCTTTGGTAAGAAGCACTAACCTGAATATGCGGTCCCTTCCTTGACTTTGGTTTGTGAAGCTAATGAAAGTTTCCATGTGTGCGACAGACAGCAGCAAAAATGGGAAATTCTTTTAGGATTCTTTGATGAGTAAATGACTAAAAAGTCGAAAAGCAGTGCATACTCAAAGTTAAAAATCCGCGTTGGTGGTGTCCTGTCAAAACCACACGATCCTACGCGGTTGTGGGAACGGAGGTGAAAGTTCATATGCAACATACAGAACACACGCGACCAAAGAACTTCATATCGATGTAGTAGCCTAAATAAATGAATACAGCCGACTAATTATAGGAGAGTTAAAAACGAATGACATTACAAAAATGTATGACGTACAGAGATTTATTTATAATTTTTTTGGGGGCGAAAATAAGTTCGAATCATTTTCTGGAATCGGTTCTTTCAAACAATTCGTTTTCCAGTTGTACGTCGTTACGTAATTGCGTCATCGCACGGTTCCTGTCATCCCAGTCTGATTTTAATCAAAATTTTCTTATAGGCCATTTGTAGTCAGTGTTTTTATTCTAATCGAATGCATCACAGTTCTGTTTGTTGCAGTTATAATTCAGTCGTAAAGATATTTCCTTTACTTTTTATTTGTAACATCATCATCTCGGACGGCTATTAACTTACTTTTCGCCCCAAATATAAAATCCTCCTCCGTGCTGTCGTGAATGAATCGTTTACACTGCCTTTGTGAAGTAAGTTAGTTCATCTTTTTCATTTCACCTTTTCTTTCACGTTCACTGTTAGTTCATATCACCTACACACGAATTGCTTTTAAGATGAATATTAAGTTATGTTACAATTGTAACGAAAATCATTAATTTTGTTATTTTTGTAATTTTACAAAGTTTTTTTAAGTTAATTGTTGTCAAGCCCAAGTTTTAATTCGGATGTTTTTTTTTTTTGGATGATGATTCAGTCACAGTGTGCTACTTCCGGATTTAACTGACCAATGACTGGCACAGGATTAGAGAACGGAAATACCTGGATTAAAACCGCAGGTTAGTTATGTTCCTTATGCCACTGATGTTACATTTCAATTAAGTCTAACGACAATTTATGTATTTTGCATATTATCTACTTTCAGTCAATTCAATTATTTCAAGCATTCTTATTTATTTCAGAGTAAGAGCATGTTGATCAAGTGAGGCTATGTGCATTTTAATTATAAAATTAAAATGCAAATGAGTTATAACTGATATTGGTCATAATACGTCTTAAGCACTAAATTCTAAATCATTTACTGAGGGACTGTACAATCTTTTTAGCAACTGTTTATTAAATGGTTTTGTGTGTCAAACAATGCAAGTGGAAATTCTTTACATAAATGCAGGGTCTTGACAGGCCAGCTGAGTGACTTTAATGAGATTACCAGACATAGCCTACTTTCTATTTTTATACACGATTCTGCTTGACAGTTTGAACTGCTCCCATATGATTACCTAAGTCGTTTCGATTGCCTTTAGATAACTATTTGTGCTTTGCTTAATCTTCCATATTAATACCAGATTCAATAATAGATTTCAGAAGTATGATTATGAAAACACTTTGTTTTGCTATCAGTAGAAAATCATAGGTCAATCAAGAGATGAGATGAAATCATATATAGTGAAAGCTAATTTTAGTATGATGAACTCTTCTCATTTTTTTACATAAAGATGAAATAGACTGCAAAATTTAAAATGAATCATCTATGAACATTTTCCTGGCCTTTCATTATTCCGTTTGATGTGAATTATTACACGTTTCACATTTACAAGTTTATTATTATTATTATTATTATTATTATTATAATTTCTGATATGCAGCTTGAAAGTGAATATTTAGAAATTGGGCATGTTTATTTTTTATTATTATTACGCTATAATCGTGCTAGATTGACCTTAATGATAAGATTAAAGCCAGAGTTTTAATGCTGTCAATACATGTTTCATGAAGCTTGCATAAAGTTTAAAATACCCTTCTCTACACAGAATTAATTACTAGTGTGTGTGTGTGTGTGTGTGTGTGTGTGTGTGTGTGTGTGTGTGTGTATGAATATAGAATTATTTTCATTTTTAAAAACATCACTGTACTATCTTGCTTTGTGAAAGTCAGATCAGATCACACCTGCAGGGGTCAGTGTTTAATTAAGAAAGAAATTCACAATGTTTAGTGGATCCTCAAAAATGTCTTTGCACACACACACCTTAATCATAAATCATAAATTCAACCAACTCAGGGCTGCGATATGGCATTTTGAAAGGCAGTTCAGGTAAAAGTCCCCCCCAAATAAAATATGCAGTGACATTTTTGACACTTTTTACGATATCCCACAGTGTACCTTATTATGAATCTGCTATATTGCCATTCTCAATCAGGCAATAATATGTGATGTAATGAAATGGTTTCAGAAGAAGTATGATTCGGCTACAGATTTGCATGCATGAGATTGCCTTAGTTATTAGGTATTCCTGGAACAGCTGAATAAGTGAAATTTGGGAAAGCACCGATGGTTTATCCAAAAATGCAATGTTCCTGAAGAAGCATATTAATGTGGCTTATGAACAAACAAAACATGTAACCAATGCATTTTCAGCAGTCATTGTGTAGATAATACTAATTCTTGGTTATATTGCCTACTAGACTGTGATGTGAGGAGTGTTGATGTGTTTTAAACTGTCACAATAGTTTAATGCCATACATTATGAAAAGAGTTATGATTAAGATCAAGATGTGTACAACGAGTTAAGTATTCACAGATACACACATAGCCTGTTTAAAAGGTTGTTTTTTTTTCTTAATGTACAATATATTTAAAAGAGAGGAAACTTTACGGATGAATTCCAGGGAAACAGAACAAAACAAAGAAAAACTTTGTAATTAGAATTATTGATTGAAGAATGGATTATTTTAAACATGCCTGGAGGCGAGTAAACAAAAGTATTTTCTGCTTTCTCCTTCATACAAGAGTAGGTTATTTTGAGATAATGATGTTCAGAACGGTTGCCAGGTGCAGTACATCTAATGTGAAAGTGTTGAGTGATTCTTTTCTGAGATTGTAGATAATGCACCATGTGCTATGATTGTGAATGTCTTCAAATCCTGTGAGGTTTGAACACAAGAACTGTTTGTTTGTTTGTTTGTTTGTTTGTTTTTTTCCGCTGTGCTACAATCAGAATGAACAATTCATGTAAATGGCTCAAATGATAGAGACCTCTGGCTTTTTTTGTTGCATAGTACTTTCTTTTAGCATTGACATAATTGTAACTGTTTTGACAGGTTATGGTTTTTTGCCAGTAGCTGCATTTAAACCTAATTTTAACACTTAGTTCTGCTTTTAGGCTGCCTTTGGGAATATAAAGTGCATCTTTATTGGTTTGTTCCTTTGCTTTGAATTGCAGAAGATGGGCTTTATTTTACCAGTTATAATGCAAATGAATCCTGTTTTTACTGGTTATAAAAATGAACTTAATACAAAATTAACTGTTGCAGTATAATGGCTGATGAAAATGTTTAAAGCAGTTTGAAATCAAATCCATGCACTCATAGTATACCTGACTAATTATGCTAAAGTGCATTTTTATCTTGATCTTTTTATTGTTTTTCTTAAATCAATTTTCACTCTAAAAAATGCTAGGTTGTTTCAACCCAATTTTGGGTCAAATATGGACAAACTCAAACATTGGGTTGAAAATTTAATTTAAAAAATGTAACCCAATGGCTGGATTTGTCCATATTTGACCCAAAATTGGGTTAAAACAACCCATTTTTTTAGAGTGGTATTTGCTTGGTTTGTTCTTTATTCGGTATATGGACTCATGGGTCTGTAGACTTGGAATTAAAGCCTTTTGTTTTCCCCGTTATTATTTGATTCACGGGACCGGACACCAGTTATCTTGCCAATAAAAATCTTTATTCTTATATATCAGCAGAGAACCCCTGAGAAGATGTTGTATATTCATGCCAGGTCTATGCATTTCATGTTCCTCTTTCCTCTCAGCCAATCATGCTGTATTACAGTATAACTGGGTTTAAATACAACTGAGCGACTTTCGATTTCCTTGTAAGGTAGAAAAACAATTTGCTAATGCTTAAAATGAAATGTATACACGTGATACAATCCACTTTCCACATTAAGAAACTATTTCTCATTGTATACATTAGTGGTATACAAATGGTACATTTGCATCAGTTGAAACATTAAATTTCTTGCAAAGTGCATACCAACTGTACACATTTCAAATATTCATCATTGGAACTCTCTGCTAAGTGAACATTGCATACCTCTAAGCAGAATACAAAATCATCAGCTACTCTCCTTGTGTCTAAAATATATTCTCAAACACGTGTACATGCAATTTGTAGTCTATTCATGCATTTTAAACTTCATACGATAATACAACTTATTATGAATACTAAATAAAGAATAATAATACAGATACATACTATTTAATAATGAAATTATATTAAAAGATGAAATTTTAGTCTTCAGGTCGCAATTAGAATATGCATTTTACACCTTTATCCCACAAATTAGGCTAATTGTCATCCTACATAATCTCTTATAGGCATTTTATTTTGGTGCATTTGGGATTTTTTTCCCCAGCACTCTGAGATTCATATCACATCTACAGTCATTATTCCAAGCTCAAAATATATGTCATTTAGAAAGCCAGCCTTTCATGTTTATATTGAGGCTGGTCAAAGCCGTCTACAGAATCAACTGTTGAACAAGTTGCATCAAACAGAGATGCATTCAAGCTGTGTGTTCAAATCAAAGAGGCAAAGCATTCGTGCAGCTTTGTTTTGCTCAAATGATAATACTTCTACAAATTCCACTTTTTCTTGTTTTCTTTTCCTTCAGCTAAAATTGCTTTCAGGGTTTGAATATATTACCATTGTTGTTGTATGTGACTACAAATGACACCATCAAACAAACGTGCATTTCTTTGCTTCATTAAATCTGTTTACCTAATAATGGATTTAAAGATTTTTGAACACGTATATGATATTGAGGCTAATTTAAAAACAAAATTTGGGGCTGAGACTGAGAGTAACTTGAGTCTAAATGTGCCTTGTTTGCGCTTTGGTGCTGGTACTGACCCACCAGCAGGTGTTAACCCTACTGTGTCAACTCGCCATGTTTACCTATACTTCTTGTTTACTTCCGGTATATTTCACTTCTTTATTTCAGACTCGGAAAAACAAAGTCCATAAAAACATACAAATACGACAGACAGACAAATAAAAAAATAAAAATAAAAAAAATAAAAAACAAAGGATTACTATAATCCATATAAACAATTTCTCCAGTGCCTCCAGAGCAGTGAACTATACCTAGTACTGTTCTGGTCAGGCCGTATAAGAACAATTATAATTCCATTTTGCGAGTCCATGAGTCTCATCATAAATTTATAAACAGCATTTCTTATTACAGCATTTAGTGTGGTCACATCATTCTTCAAGATGGCACATCCAAGAAGTTCCTCTGACCAAGATTCCTTGCGAATAGGAGATGCGCAAAACACAAATCAATGTTCCTTTTGGTGGGGATATGCCGATACGCGTTTACATCACCAAAAATCTGGTTAGAAAAGGGGTACCTCAGGGATCATAACCGGGTTTTTAAAATCTGGGATATGCACATATTCGGGTTTTTGCCAGTGTTTACATGGCCGTGTGCAAACGAGTTAATGCTAATATTCTGGTTTGGATCGGGTTATTGGCTGCATGTAAGCGTACACTCTAAAAAATGCTGGGTTGTTTTAACCCAACTTTGGGTCAAATATGGACTAACCCAGCCGTTGGGTTAAATTTTTACATTACATTTTTAACCCAGCATTTTGGGTTTGTCCATATTTGACCCAAAATTGGGTTAAAACAACCCAGCATTTTTTAGAGTGTAGTCATTGAAGTAAGAAGTGCGTCTCTGTCTCGATCTCTCCTGTCCTACAGTGAACACACACCCTTTGCTCTCAGGGTAACCAGCTTGTGTCTGCCACTTAGCCTGTATACTTGCTCAGGATGTGTTGTGTCTCTCACACTTTGGAGATATTCTTCCAATTCATAATTTGATTTCAGAGATAAATAGAATTGTAATTGCGTAGTTTTAGAGTAATTTTGCAGAATTCTGTGTATAGGGCTCCTGTTGGATGTCTGTCCCATCTAGTGTAGCTCTGATCTCCCTTCCCTACAGTGCACTATCAAAGATTTTACACCAGATTGGATTTGGTAATACCCTGGACTACCTGTGTTCCTGACATCTGGGTTTCTTCTGAAAGACCATAATGTTGGTCTTTGTGAGGTTGACTGCCAGTGCCAAGCCCTTTTTGGCCTGTTTTACATGTTTATTGATTAGGCTGTGTTGGGTAAATGTGGTCAGTAGTTCTGTGAATTGGAATAAAGCCAATCTGATTCGAGCTCAGGACATTGTGTTCGTTAAGGAAGCTTACAATTCTGTTGTTTAAAATACTGCTAAATAACTCCCCCAGATTATTGCTCACACAAATGCCTCTGCAATGATTGAGGTCCAATTTATTTCCACTCTGATGAATTGGAGTAATAAGTCCTTGGCTTTAGATGTCAGGAAAACAGCCTGAACTAAGTGTTGTATAATTTGAGCAGTTTCAGCATTTCACCTAGAATGCGTTGCAGGGCCGCATGATTTCTTACAGTTTTGGCTTTTGAGTTATTGTGTAATGAGAACGAAGTCAAGTGGTTTTTGATCATTTTAAATAGAGCCAGGCCGATTTATCGGCACGCCGATATTATCGACCGATATAGGCATTTTCCAAACTATCGGTATCGGCAGTTATAATTGCTGATGAATGAATATTTCAAACATAAAATAAAAATGGACGAAACACGCTTGAACCATGTCATGAGTGTTGGAGTTGTATAGTTTGTCCACCAGAGGGCACTCTACATTGTTGGCAACACTCATTAGCCGCGTTTCCACTGCCGGGCTAGGGCTGGGCCAGAGCTAACAGCGAGCCGGGCCGAGCTAGTGGCCTCGGGCCTCAAGCACCGGGCTTGCGTTTCCACTGCCGGGCCAGTAGCCCCACAGCGCTGCCCCAGACCCCACCCCCAACACGCCTTTCAGGATCAAACGTCATAAAACCCAACCCATTTCAGCGGGTATTATGAATTAATTTATTTTTTAAATTAGGAAGATAGCATGTATATTAACTCAACTGCCGTAGTGGCTGCAATAGTGTCCCGAGACCAGTACAGGCGATTCTCCATTTCAAGCAGCGATTTTTTGCGCGATATAACAAGTAGGGCTGCGGGCACGTTTTCAAGTTATTCATTAATTGTTAACCGAGGCCCATCGGTTAATACTCGGTGCATAGTGTGCGCGCCGCAACCTCGAGATACAGAGTAAATTTTTAACACCTTTAATAACTGATTGGACCCCATTTGAAACGAAATTAATTTATAGAAATAAAACGCAGCAAGTACGGAGCAGTTAAAGCCCCATTTCCATCACCCTTCAAACTGAAATTGCCAATTGAAAATAAGCAAAACGTCCATTTCACAAAAACTCTGTGTCTGCAAATAATAATAATAATAATAATAACCATCATCATCATTATTGTAACATTTTATTAGGCTGCATATGTAGAAGACGCCTTTATCCAAAAAAGGAACAGAGCACAAATAAACACAATATTTTTGACAAATATCAGCGCATATCCAGTGTGTGTGGAGCACGCACTGATGGCTGCGAGACGCCCATGTGAACAGTTTCATTCTTTCAGTGGAAACAACTTAAAATACTCTTTAATTTCTGGTCATACAGAAAATAATAATACATTATTCGCAAATAAATTTATTTATAACAAGAAAACGTTGTGCTTTAACAATTAATCATTAATCATGATCTCCGTGAACTGAAGCGTGAGACCTGAAACAGCCACCGCATTCGAATTTGTTCGTTTTAAATTGGACATTTAAAGCTTTAGTCTACAGGGGTTATATCCTTTGTAGATTAAAGCTTTAAATGTCCAATTTAAAACAAACAAATTCGAATCGAAAGCCAATATCTTCTATGTTTATGTAGCTTAATTTCTCTCTAAATGTGCATCCGGAGATGGAGATATGTTTTTAGCCGAAAATCATTTAGATCATTTTCTGTAGGCTGTGGTTACGGCTCTTCTCATTCAGCACTGCGGGGAAAATATCATTTCCAGGTTCTAATTTGGCCTCAGAAAACCAGTAAAATATATATTTTTTTCATATTAATTTGTCAAATATTTTAAATGTTTAAGGGGCAAAAAAAAATCAAACAAATATCTGAAAATTCGTCGATATGTAGCTATATATAGCCTATATATTGTTGCGCAGCATTTGGCATAGGCCTACAGTTCAAATTAAAATGTTATGCAATTTTAAACGGTTAATCGGTTAAACATGGACACCCCTATGTGCATCTTGCTTCAGATCATAACGTTCCATAACACCGATAAACTCCGCCTTTTACCTTGAACACGCCTCTAGCCCGAGCTGGCCCCCTCTGGCCCAAGGTATTCGACGGGCCAGAAATCCTGGCCGTTGGCCCTGAGGAAGCCCCGATCAAGCCCCGGAAGTGACAGTGGAAACGCGACTGGCCCTGGCACGCACTAGCACGGCCCGGCCCTGGCCCGGCAGTGGAAACGCGGCTATTGAGTTGGTGACGAGACATACATTGCTTGAATAACAATTAAAAGAACATTTCCATCAGTTCTCTTAACTCAAATAATCATGACAAAATTTGTGACTATCCTGTCCAGTTTTGCTGCTGTTAAATAAGCCGAGAGTGAAGCGGAATTAGCTAGTAATAATTATGTTACGTTGTTACACTGTGACTAAAGTATTTCTTTAATAGCGCCTGACAGACGGATCATCCCTCGTTGGCCTATATTGAAAATGTATGTTTTACAATTTGCCGAATGGCGTTATCCATTGCAAAATTATGGCTCATCATAGACTAGCTAACCACAAATCTAGCTAATACCACTATCATCAGTCTGTTCTGTTGTGACAATAAAAGAAACAAGTTTCTTTTTTAAAATGACGTTGTATGGGGGTAAGTTATGTCTTTTATACATATGTGTTTTGCCACTATATAATTGGCCAAACAGGTCTGATCCGTCATTACTACAATTAGCCTGAAAAATTTGGGTAGCCTAAATGTGTAAGCTTGAAGTGTTAATATGTTTTCTTGTTATAATGTATGATTTGCATAAATAAAAACAGCTCCATCTGTGTTGATGAGAGAATCAAAGTGTATGCGCGTTGTGCACAAGCTACATAATGGCCAAGCATGCGCCCTTAAAATAGCATTATTAACAACGTGCAAAGACTAGTTTTTTACGCGTTATGGCATGTTGGTCTTTGTTTGTTGTTGCTGGTATACGTTGCAAATAGAGGGGCGGCAAAATTGTTTTTCGCCTACAGCGGCAGAAGTGCGGTCTGTCTTAGCTGTAAACACTTGATGATGCGAGCGAAATACCGGAGTGAACATGGCTGTAAACGACTTTTGCTTCAGTTTGAAAAACCCCAAAATGTTCTCCATAACAGAGCGAATTGCATCCCGTGTCTTGTTTCCCATTTCTGTTGCCTGGTCTGATGAGTCTTGATTTCTGTTGAGACATTCAGATGGTAGAGTCAGAATTTGGCGTAAACTGAGAATGAGAATGAGAACATGGATCCATCATGCCTTGTTACCACTGTGCAGGCTGGTGGTGGTGGTGTAATGGTGTGGGGGATGTTTTCTTGGCACACTTTAGGCCCACAGGACAGGTAGTCATGGAAGTGTCTAGAATGCAATTAGTGACTTTTTTAGAAAGCAAATATTATATTGTAACGCATTACTTTCAAAAGTAACTAATTTGTGTTTGACTTTGCATTTCGTTCCCTCAGTTTTGACAGGTGGAAGGTATTGACCTATTCTTAAAGCATTTGACTTCACTTTGACTTCACCACAGTGTCAAATGGCGGCCATTGATTTCTGGTCATCTCAAAACGTGTTGTTTGAGCTTTCAAACTCAAAGCTCTAAATTCATAATAAGCTCAGTAGAGAGCCATGATATTTCATATCATTTCATTTCGAGTTTTGTTGAATATTTAATAAAACTAGAATTATACCATAACAACACCATTCACCATTTAATATGCTTTCAGTGAACCACTGCCAAGCATATAGGACAGGGTTTACTTTGAGCAACTTTGGGCACTTTTGACCCTGTAGACTTTTAGTAAATGAACTTTCTTTAATGTGTGAAAATGCATTCAGAGAAAGTGCCGTTTTTAATGTGTGTTGAATATTCATGCCACTTGTACAAAGCTGGATGATATGCTTTAAGGTTACTTTTTGTTGAGAGTAGCATAAGCTTGAATATGGAGGAATTGAAGGAAAGTGAAAGCATAGATTTTTATTTAAAAGAATTTTTATTTTTATAATGAGGTCACTGCAGAAACGAGTTTTCAGCTGTCTTTTGAATATGTTAGTGATTCTGCATTCCGGATAAAGGGGGAGCGATCATTCCACCAGCAACAAACAGTGAGAGTGATTTTTATGGCTTTTTTTGTGGCCAAAATCATCGTGTGATGGTCCACGAGCCTTTGCTGATTTATCAATCACTTCTGTTAGGGTTATAGGACTTATAGGAGTGAGAGGAGGAGGGTGCTGAGTCTGTTGTAGATCTGTAAGGTAAGGTAAGGTAAACTGCTAGAAATCTTATAATGGGCCGTGGTTCTTCCATTAGGACAACGATCTAAAACAAACATCAAAATTAACACAAAAATGTATAACTGAGCACAAAATGTAGCTTCTGCCATGACCGTCCCAATCCCCTCCCATCTGAAGGATCTGGAGATGTTCTGTATGGAGGAATGGTCTCTGATCGAGAAGACTCAGAGCTGTTATTTTGTCAAAAGGAGGTTGCAAAAAGTATTCTGGCAAATAATTCAAATAAGGCAAATAATACTGACCAGCACTGTATATTTCACTGAATCCTTTTTTTTTTTTTTTTCTTAAAAAGCACAAATTCTTTTCTATTGGACTCATTTATTCTTAGAATAGCTTTTTTAGATTAACAGGCATTGTAATTCGAGTGACAGTGAATTGCTTGAGCAAAGCTTTAGTATCTATACTGCTGTGCTCTTCAGATAACTCACTGAGCATTTCTTCCATTTCTTTAGAAATTGTTTAGGCTAAGCTGGTGGATTGTAATTTCACATTTGTGAGAGTGTTTTTTTTTCTGTACACAAACTTCAATGGAGATGTCTGAATAAAAGACTACGTTTGTGAATCACTCTTTGTGTTAATGTACATGCATGTACATACATGCATGTTACTTAAACAGCAGTGAATCATTTATAAAAATTTTGTGTAGAATGTAGATTTATACCTTTTATACCTGGGATATTTCTTAACAATGATGCAATGGATGGGTTTTCAGTGTGCATGTGTTTGTGGTTAGGTACACTAAACAACTTGTTTTATCTACTCAGAGCTACTGTGCACAGGGTTACAGTGTCATCTATCCAGAAAAGAGATATATCCATTGAGGGATATCTGGTGATGTCAGTCATTACGCTTTCTTCCCACACCTTTGCATATTAGTTTGATTTTATTTTGACAGAAAATGTCAGTTTTTGCCATTTCAAACACAATTGCAGAAAATGGCCGATGGTAAATGAATTGATCATAAGCCAAGAGTTCCTTTTTGTCAATCAAAACAAGCTCCCGTTATAGAAACTTAGTTTAATGGAGTTTAGAGGATCATTTTTAGTTTACTTATCACTGAAGTTATACCTAATCACAATACAATAAAAGTTTTAAGATTGTCGGATCACTTAGTTATAAGTGAATATCACATGGAATCACATGTTTATGGTTTTAAGTGGGGAAGTTTTTCTACTGTCATGCAAAAAATCCAGAGATTGGAGTCTAGTTTTATAGTAAAAAAAATAAAAATAAAATAAAAACACCCATCAAAATGGGCCATTTACTGACAAGCCTTAAAGGAGCTGACCGAGGGTCAAAATGAAGGTTGAAAATAATATTTTTTGGCATATATATATATATATATTTGTTTGTTTTTGTGTTTTAAGAAATCATTGAAATAGCTTTCGTATTAGCACAGTTAAAAATTATCGAGTTATTTAATGAAATGTTAAAATCACAATACAGTGTTTCAGTTGTTGTTGTACATTATGTAGGTGTTTGGTTAAATTATTATGCAGTTTGTTTATTACGAGGCGAGCCACCGTAGGGTGTTGGCTCATCCAGTCAGAATGCCCGGTGGCTGGGTTTAACCCTTAGATCTGTTCTGGCACTGGCAGTTACCTCTTATGTTTGGATTAAATGCAGTCATTTACATTCGGTGTGATCATTGACTCATACCAACAAATGAAACGTTCTACGCATTGACTTCTGCATTTCTAAAATTGCATACCGGTTTTGGTAAAGGTCAACAAGATACAGCTTTCACTATAAACCCATCTGTCTGTTCTTCTGGAAAGATGAAAGCTGTTTCATGCAGTAGTGTGCATTAAAGTCTTGAAAGAGGAAAGCAAACCAGAACAGAGAGTGAAGCAAATTGCCCAGATGCACAGTAAAAAGGGGACACATAGTGTTTATTAGAGTCTCTTCATGCCCCTCACAGCTGCTCAGCTGACAGCTTCATTGAACATTACACACCAAACAACAGTTCCATGTGCAATAGTGAACAGACAACTGAGAAATAAGAAGAAAACTTTGAATGGGCAACAGAATATTTAAATAAACTCAGCTAATGTGTGAAGTCTGAGCATCTGTTAATTATTTGGGCATTTATTCACAAATTTAAATAAATTCAAACTGAAATATGATCGAATATGCACAAATGGTTAGTGAACTAGATTGTGTATTTGGAAATTAGTGTACAATTTTTGTGTTCAGCTCTAGATTTTCCCACCTGGAAAGTTACTAAAATCTCAATCCTGCTCTCTCATCTTTTAGCCCTTGAGCAATGCACTAAACCTCCGGTTGCTTGAGGGAAACTGCTGCTGTTTTAATTGAAGTATTTTTGGATGAAAGCATTTGCTAAATGGTGTCTAATGATAGGTAAAGTAATAACTAAAATAGAAGCACAGTCAGAGTGTAGCACAGAATATCATAATTGCAAGAATAAAGATCCTGAAAATCTCAATTCATGGCAAATGTCAATATCACATGATGAAATCAGTCTTCGGGGTACAGTGTAAGCATAACAGTACAGGAGATTTGTGAGTTTGTGATGCTCTTAGAAAATGGTATATGTTTTCCCCCCAATACATAGAAAATCATGCTGATATGATACATTTCATATCAGCTGAGCTTTTTCCTCTTTAAATACAGTGTCTATTTTTAGTAAATCATTTAAAGTACAGCATCTGACTGACAAAGTTGTAATGTTTCAATTTATATTATTCATCATCTGGTGTCATTTAAAGCCCTTTGAAGCTGCACTGAAACTCTCATTTGGACCTTGAACCGTTTGGTTCCCATTGAAGTCCATTATATGGAGAAAATGCTTGAATGTTTTCATCAAAAACCTTTATTTCTTTTCGACTGAAGAAAGAAAGACATGGATATCTTGGATGACATGGGGGTGAGTAAATTATCAGCAAAAGTTTTTTTTTTTTTTTTTAAAGTGAACTACTCCTTTAATCTTCTAGCAGGGAAGTACTGTAGGCATATTCGGATGCAGCCAAAGTGAAAGAGACATACAACAACAAGTTTGAGCAAAATCCTATCACTCCCAATATTTATGATATGGATGTGCAATTGTATTGGCATGCGCAAAAAACTAACAATTCTGTCAACAAAGATATGACACTTAACTAGAGTGAATAGACTGCTCAGCATGTAAATAAAGAACGAAGAATGTTTCATTTACTATTATTATTCAATGTGTATCAATATGAAACGGAAAGACGAAAGGTCAGCTGTGAGAATATTGCCTCCACTGCGTTCTGCATACAGATAGTTTACATTTACCAAGTGACCTTGAAAGAAAACCCCAGATTCTTTTAAACCTTCTCTAATTTTTTTTCCGACTCTGTCATGCTGCAGATATGTATCTGATGAGATAGCAGCTCATGCTGTGTAATTTCCTTTCTGCCGTGTTTGTTATTCAGGTCTGATTCCCAACTAATGACACTTCTTTCCAGACAAACATTAAAGTATAATATGAGTGTTATAGTCTATTTTTCATAAGTGACAAGATGAGCAGTGCTTCGTGTATTTCATTACAGTATTTAACGATATTATTGGATGACGCTGCCTCAAAAGTTTTCATGTACACCACCATTCAAAAGTTTGGGCTATTTATTTCTGAAAGACATCGATACTTTTATTCAGCAAACATTAAATAATAAAAAAGTTACAGTACAGACATTTATAATGTTACAACTTTCTATTATCAAAGAGTCGTAAAAATCCACAAAAATTGGTTTTCAAACAGATTTCAACATTGATAATCATAAAACTTTTCTTACGCAGCAAATTGGCATATCAGAATGATTTCTGAAGGGTTTGATTCTGTTTAGCCTCTGCAAGCATGGCCGTAGGAACCATTGTATATGGGTAGCACAAGCTCTATTTTTTATTTTGCCCTAATAAATTAAACTCCATTACCGGTGACTCGCTACATTATATATTCAATGAGCTGCAACTGATGAAAGTAACCGCCAGTTGTACCCTTACAGTCAAATATTGAATTGCAAACATCAATAATGCTTTAAAGCACAAGTTTGGTATTTTACAATTAAAGCCCTGTTTTAAGATCGTTTTTTAGACGGATGCTGCTGTCCCGAGAATTTTCGGATTCTGTGGTAGCCCCCCCACACCTCTACAATGGTAGCAGAGGTGCACCGGAAAAACAATCCTTAAAAACACATAAAACTTGACGCGAAAACAAAGACGTGAAACTCATCGAGTGGTCTAGGGTGTTCACTGATATGTTCACATAAAAATCGCCGCAAAAGATGCTTTCCAACGGGTGTTTTACCATTCGTTGTAAAACTGTAGGCCTATTTTTCCGAACGCCTCACAACCGTACATTCTTCCGTTGAGAGCTTGAATAATAGACACTCCAGCCCAGTTGGTGGCGATAATGCACCTTTGCCGATCGCAAGCAAACCACTTGTAAAGTGCAGCCTACGATACCGCGACTGCATAAGACTACAGAAAGAATGCAAACAACCCCATTTCCGTTTCCGGCGGCGGAGTAATACCGTACATCGCAGAACATACAATACAAGTCAATGGAGTTGTACAAAAACTACGATAAAACCTGTTGGAAAGCATCTTTTGCTGCGATTTTTGTGTGAGCATATCAGTGAACACCCCAGACCTCTCGGTGAGTTTCACGTCTTTGTAAACTAAAGTTTTGTGCATTTTATGAAGGATTGTTCCTGTGCACCTATGCTACCATTATAGAGGTGTGGGGGTGTTACCACAAAAACTGAAAATTCTCGGGACAGCAGCATCTGTCTAAAAAGACCATCATAACCATTCTATTTCATCAGAAACGAACTTGTCCTTTAAGTTGTCAATGCATGGCAAATGATCATGGTATCAGCAGCAGGATAATCTGGATAGCGGAGTTTAATTAAAAGGCGCCAGAATACATAAAATGGCATTTACTCCAGTAACATTTTTTTCTGAGAGTTGACCCACCCACTTGCTTCTGACGCCAATGTCTGCAAAGACCTTCTTGTAGGTCACAGTGAGTGTTCAACCTTTGAGCAATTGCTTTTAATCTGTGTTTGTGTCTAAAATTGTCTCTCCAGTGTCTGATTACAATCCTCAGCATGCGCTTGAATCATCGGTAGCATGTGATTAATCCATATAGAGATGTGAACTTCCCTAATGGGCCAATTTACTGTTAATTAAGAGCAATTTAATGATATAACCATATTAGAAAAAACTTTGTATGCAAGACTATGAAAGTCGAAGGCTGAATGTAAAATTATAGTATAATTGATGATAATATGTTTAGGAGATAACCCTGAGGCTTTGCTGCTGTCGGTTTGTTTCGATTGTGAATGGCTTTAGGCTGTATAAAAATTGAGAGAGAGCAATTGTCGCAGAAGAACTGATTGTGTGATAACTGTCTAGCCTCAATCGTTGACGTCGATATGAATTGAGTTCAGCAAGGAAAAAGGTTAATCTGATTGTTTCATTTCAGTGGCTTTATCTCTCCACTCTGCGGGCAGATTTCCATGACACTGAAGCTGAAAGCACCTTTTGGATTTGATTAGTGGTTTTCTTGGGCAAGTTTGATACCTTAGTTTAATGTATATGCTGTTTGCTTTTATAGCTCAATTATTCTTTCCAACCCATTTTATTTCAGTAGTGTGATATGTTGAATATCTAAGTGAAATGAAGAAAAATGGATAACGGGTCTTGATTTTATACTTCAGAAGTTGCTGTGGTTGCTGGGGAAATCTACCATGTCTTTTATACTCTTCCATTTTCATCTTCTACGAATTTGCATGGTCTGGGTTATTAGTATTAACGGGATGCCCCACTTTTTTGGAAATAGGCTCATTTTACCACTCCCCCAGATTTAAACAGTTGAGTTTTACCTTTTTCAAATCCATTCAGCCGATTTTCTGATCTATAGAAGAATATCAGTAACCAGAGTTTCTGGTCTCATTGACTTCCATAGTTGGAAAAAAATATATACTATGGAAGTCAATGAGACCAGAAACTGTCTGGTTACTGATATTCTACTAAATATCAAAAAATCGGCTGAATACATTCGAAAACGGTAAAACCCAACTGTTTAACTCTGGGGGAATGGTAAAATGAGCCTATTTCCAAAAAAAGTGGAGTATCTCTTTAAATATTCTTTAATATAATTCAGAAGCGCATGGAAGCCTGTGTCAGAAAAAGGAAAGTTGAGGTGAGTTTGAGTCACTTTCGTCTGAGCAAGATGGTGTACCTTAACTACACAAAAATACAGTTTTTAAACACTACTTATAGAAAACGAAGGACAAAGAATATGCATCAGGTGTGTTTTGTTTTTTTATGTTTTTAATTCACTTAGGAAGCCAGTGTAAACTTTGTCATTACATATTATATTACAATGCTATCTCACGACAAATTCGTACATTAAAAATTGGCTAATTCGTACTAAATCTTAAGACCTCACTTGTACGAATTCGTACGATTTGTCTAAATCCATGTGATGGTTAGGTTTAGGGGTGGGGTCAGGGGTAGGTCATTTGTACGAATTCATACGAATTGGCCAATTCGTAAAATATGTACGATTTAGCAAAAATCCTACTAATTCGTACGAGTGAGGTCGTACGAATTGTTACAAATTAGCCACCTCGTAAAATTCGTACGAATTCCCGTAAGATCGTGTTGGATATTACAATGCTATCATGCATTGTGCAGGCAATTAGCTTATTGTAAATAAAATCCTGACCTGCTAATGTCACTGCTAAAAACTATAAGTAGTGTTGCATTCCGACAATTTTCTCACTGACGCCCTCAAATCACACACAAAAAAACAACTAAAATCTCAAGCTTCCCACTGGTATTTACTAACTTGCTGTGGCGTTCATGTGCGTTCAACTCATAAATAGGATCTTTTCGACATGACTTGAACACACCAGAAGTGCAAACAGCCCATCTTGTTGGCAAAGGGCTATTTACACTAACTCCACCCAAGATAACAAAAGACACCAAACAAATAACTGCAACCGAAAGATTAATGAACGTTTAGTGATTGTTTGACTAGCGAATGACGCCATTTAAACCAGCAACAGATGAAGGGAGCGCACATACTGTACCTAGCTGCAACATAATAGCATACATTGTCAAAAAGTAACACAAAAGTAACCGTTGGATTTTAAAACCAATCAAATCAAATGTTAAACGTGGTCTGAAAAATATATTATTATATAAAATTACTGAATATTAAGTGTCACAAACTTAGCAAGTCAAGTGCGACAGTGGGGAAGCAAACCAGAAAACCAGACCAGACAGTCAGGGAACAGTTCTCAGTGTCTTTCAGTGCCAGTCACTATTACGTATACGGATCTAACACTATTAGTACATTGAACAATGTTGGCTTAAAATAAGCCACCATGGATTTATATGAACATTTTCTAGAGACCGGTGCAGTGTTGATGATAATACATCCTATTGTCATTTATTATTTGCATAATGTATCTTTCAGTTTGCTAGATGTAATGTCCCCAATGTAATCTTTTTTCATCCCCAGACCTGATCCCTTTGTAGACACTGGAGTAATTCTTTAGTCCTCAGCTGAAATAATAGCCTCATAGCATCCTGACAGGTGATTAATGAGTATGCAAGTACACGACATGAAAGGATTACAGTTGTCAAGCATTTAAATGCTTCATCAGGTTCTGTGCATCTCTAAGTGTTCCTTTTATACGGTTTTAAAGGTTCATTGAGTTTTTTCATTGAGGTTCAAAGGGTTTACATGCATCCAAGGAAAAAAAAACACTTACATTTTCTCATAATATTCATTGTAGCATTACGTCTGAAACAATTCAAGATTCGGTCTCCTTAAACCCCTCCTTTAGGAGAGACTACTCTGCTCTGATTGGTCAGATGGCCCAGTCTGTTATGATTGTCAAGTCACCTTTTTATATTTATATAATGCTCTATACAATATAGATTGTTTCATCAGTGACAACAGCAAAATGATTCAATGAATACAAACAGAGATCATTTGTCTCTTGGGGGGGATTTAAAATGAATCTTGCAAGGTGATTTACTAAGGTTTGCACTAGTCAAGTTACTGGTATTTGTGGCATTATATATATAGGCCAAAAAAGTATCTCTTAAAGCAGATGCTAATTTGGAAAGCCGAAAATCATTCTGGAAATGATCCGGATGCGTCTGTGTTTTTTAATTTTTGCATGTCGTCAGTAGATCACGCGCAAAACTTTACCCATCACTGCTTTTTTCAATTAAGCTCTCACACTAATTTGTTTATTATTGGTCTAACCCTAACCCTACCCCAGACCTAAACGCTTAACTCAGAAACAAAACTCCCATTACCATATCTGAATTTCGGCTCTGGACACTTTCCTCAGCACTTAATACACAGTGATACAAAACGATGCAGTTGGTTTTGCCGTATCAATTCCAGCACGAGTCCTTATCATTTTCAAGTGTATGTGAAGTGGATTCGGAAGTAAGACTAGAATTGATGACGATTTGTTTCAGCAGTTCAGAATCGATAACAATAACTTAATTTGTCGTGCACTTTCAATTTTGTAACTTTGCAAACCTTTTACATTCACAAACAGCAACATTACATGAAAGGTAATGTCCGAAAAAGCAATTTAAGAAATTCAGGTATATATTTATGACATCAAATCACTGGCCCATGCATTTCACTGCTGAATTGAATAAAAGAATAAAGTCCTGCTTTTCAGAAATAGACCAAAGTCTAGGGCTGAGACTGAGAGTATGGATGTCACCACAGTTCATCAGCAGTGTCAGAGCAACTGCTGTCACCTTTAGCATTTCATGCAGAGCACAGGTAGAGACTGTGACTCCCAAATCTTACTTTCATGTAAAGAGCAGCACTAGCTGTCATATCCCATCATGTACCCAAAGTGCTGAGAGCACAATGAGTTCCCACAGGTTCTTCTTGAAATTATCCAAAGAGAAAACTTGACGCTAACGTCCAAAATAAGTGGTAAGGTACTTCTGTTCAATTAGGTGCTCTTTGATTGGTGCACCTGTTCACATGTTTATTTTTAATGAGGATAGGTCTGCTGTTTTCTAGCATTCATTTTCAAGTCAAAAATTACTGACTGAGGTTGACTTTGTTCTTTTATACAAACTGGAATGAAAGTGTTTTGTGACTCGTTAGTTCAGAGGTCGTCAGTTTGTCTTAAATGAAAGGAATAGTTTCCTTTATATTCATGCCAAGAGCTACTTCATCACAGACTTGCAAATTAACTCTTTGACATTCATTAGCCCTCTTAGAAAGCTTTTGTGATTTATGGGGAATATTGTGGAATTTTAATCTTACAGAGATCAAAGATGTCAAAATAATGGAATCGGGATGATTGTCACCATGTGTTTTGCAAAGAATGTAATAACCTAATCTTTGCCGATTAGCCGTTCTAGACCTTTTGTGTGAGATTTTGTATGCATGAATAAAAATATCAAATTATGCTTTCTTTAATCGTCTTTAAACGTTTTTTCCTCACCAGCAACACTAAAATGTTCATGCATAATTGCATAATTTATCTATATTTAAATGCATTTTATCAGTGAAATAGGAAACTTATGCTATTACAGACTATGGGGATAATTTATTAAACCATTGTTTTCGTCAACGGAAATTGTAATACTACAACATGATGATATTACAATGTACAATTTAAGTGCTAATTTTAAAGTATAGGTGGTTGATAACCACAATGTTGTTATTGTTAAATAAAACTCATCAAAAATTACAATTTATGTTACTTGAAATGTAAAAATTTTCAAAGGACTTTTACAGTAGTTAGTTAGTTCCTGTTTCCCGTTTTGCCTATGTCTAATTTGTTCCCTTGTTACCGATTGTGTTCACCTGTGTCTTGTTTAGTTTATCCTGTGTGCATCCTCTGTCTAGTCTTTGGTTGGTTCAGTTGTCCTTTCTAATGTTTGTAAAGCTGTTACATTCTCTCCTGTGCCTTAATATATTTTAATGTGTTTACACGCACATTCTTAACCGAATTATGTTTAATAAGCCGATATCACGTGTGGTCATGTAAATGCGTTAAACCGTTTTCCTCTACCGGCGTGAGGTAATAAACGGCTTAAGAATAAACCGATCGACATAGCTAGATTTTTGCCCAGTACATTTTTGCCCATTCAAAATATGAATAAATACAAAATATATCAAACTAAATCGCATATACTAAATAACACTGGAAAACACACCTTTGTACACATGGACTGTTTTAGTTACAGAGTCTGTCCTATTCATAAAATTACATAATTAAAAACGTACAATACTGTTTAATTAAAATGTCGGTAACACTTTACAATACGGGTGCACTAATATGCATTAATTCATACTTAACTAATGCACAGATAATCAGGAAGAACTAAACCATTAATTAATGATTACTGCATCAGCAACTAATAAAGAGTCTGTATGATTAATAGATTAAGTAATAAATTAATTGCTATTAATTCAATGTGTCATTGTGTATTAATTCCTTAATAACATATTTTATTAACTAATAGTGTAAATTAATGTGTTAATTACCACAATTCGTCAAAGCTATGCACTTCAACTTCCAGTTGTCTGCTTTAATTAATCATTAGCTAATGATTTGCAAAGGTATCATTATGTTATGACTTTACTTGTTGAGGCACATCATTATTAACTAGTCATTTAATAATTGTAGTAACTGCACATGAATTTTCAGTAACAATGAAGTAATTAATCATGTATAATGCATACCTGTCATTATCTGGAAGTTGAAATACAAGGCTTTGGCTCATTCTGGTAATTAACATATTAATTAACACTATCAGTTCAAAAAATGAGTTATTATGGAATGAATCCACAATTACATATTTAATTAATAACAATACAGACTCTTAATTAGTTCCTAATGTGGTAATCATTAATGAATAGCTTATATAATCATTAGTTACATATTAATTCAGTATTATCTGTGCATGAATTAATGCTTATTAGTGCACCCGTATTGTAAAGTCTTACCAAAATGTCTAAATAATTCATGCATAAATGCCAACCCACGTCTAGACAGCAACAGTGTTTGCAAATCTTTGTTTAATGAGACATTGACATGTGACAGCATTGCCATCTTGATGGATTGTTTACAGACACCACAGGTGGAGAACTCAAATAGAGCTACAGAATTACGCTTGAGATTTTGATTGAGAGTAATAGGTGCCCTCAAGTAAGCAGGAATATTATTTTCTCACTCGTCATTTATTCATATAGGCCTATATATTATCTGAAGACTTTCCAGAACAATTTTAACAACATTTTGACAAGTGTTAGAGAACTCAGAAGTGAAGACCAGGGGAACCTAAATTAAACATTTAATAAATTTGTAACACTACACAAGTATTACTGAGTGTTCACTAATATACATCAGAATCTTGTCAAAAATGTAGTTTAATTCAGTTAAAGGTAGCCGATTTCAGAGAGGCTAGCAATACCTGATGACGTGTGATGTCTGCACAAGCAGGGAGTCCAAGGTAAATACTGTACATACGTCGACAGCTTGGTAGGACATCCTATCATTTCATTCTGAGACTTCCACAGAGGAGACACTTCTATAATTCATTGCAATCGGAATCTGAGTTTCAACCAGTATAACAAAAAGTGTTTATGAAAAACATTGCCTACCCTAGCCTTAAACTGAGAAATCCCCCCACCCCCTCACTCCAAAAGACTTTAAAGAGGATGTGAAGACCTTCTGAGGTCTGAGATCTTTAATTGCTTTTTTTTATCCTATTTGCCATCGTTTAATTCCGCTACTTTTTGATACATTTAATTAGACTCTCTTACAAACCAATAAAATGACCTTCATGACGTCAGATGTGTAAAGCAAAGGTTAGGAAATGGAAAGTCTAAAGTGCAAACAATAAATAGTTAGACATATTTTGCTGCTCAGTATATAAGACAAAACCTTTATTTTATCATTTTTAATTGCTTTCTTTTTCTCATAGCCTTGTTTTAATTTGCAACTGCCTCTGGATGGGGATCTGAATCACCCTTTATAAACCCATGACCTTTGTGACATTTAATCTTTAAAGTACAGAAGTATTATACTGTAAAATACGGAACAGCAGTTTGATATAATTTTGAATGTGACATGGTCTATCATTTTTGAATGAAACTCGTTTATCTTGACGAATGAGCTTACGTGAACAGATGGATTTATGTGTTGTGCTCTAGAGGAAAAATTCTGCCCTCTAGTATCTAGTATATTACATTATTAAGCTGATCTATTCCAATTTGAATACAGATTAGTATTCAAACAGAACTCCATTTTGTGCTATATGAACAGAAAAACATATATATATATATATATATATATATATTGCTGTTTTCACTGTCATCGATTTAATGGAAACCAAAGAATGAGCTTAACAAAATATTATTATTAATATAATTTTAAAAATTAAAATATTTATATATTATAATATGTGAAAACAAATTGTTTTATAGACATGCAGTGTCAAAGCAGCATCTGACGAAGACAGAGCCGGAGGGACGAGGGAGTTGCAAGAACGAAGGCCTAAGGTGGAGCCGAGGGAGGAAGGAGGCAAGGTGGAGCCGTCTGGTCAACGAGCTGAGGTAGAGTGACGGGCTTTGTGGTTGGAGGCGAAGCCAGTGTATTCACTTGCAAAGATGAATTGTAGACAGATCCGAGGTTTCATATTTTACACACACAAACCGCTCGTTTCGTGTCTTAGGCCATCAATGTGTACTTACATTACGAGTCATTAAATCATGTTAAAATTGGACTTCTCTGTGGATGCTCTTTTAGAAAATCCCCATAGACTTCCATTATATAACTGACAGACAAGAACGGTTTGACCTAAAAATATCAAAATCGAAAATACTGTGGAAACAAATACACTTACATCTTGGATGCCCTTGAGGTAAGCAAAAACATATCAAAAATTAATTTCAAAGTGAACTGTCCCTTTAAGAGCGGAAAAGTTATGTGAGTTTCTAACTCAACAGTCATTGGAAATGTTGGTTGATTTTCCTCATTTCGAAAGCAAAGAATAGACTGCAAACCTCTTTTAAACGGTCAATCAAGAAACCGGTTACACAAATACTGCATGTAGAAAACACACATGAATGCTGAGCATTAGCTAAATGAGAGACTGGAGGGTGTTCTGATTGGGATTAAACATTTCTGTTCAGACTGAGAATATTGTGTCATTTGCATTTCAAAGGTTGCATCCCAGGCTATCTGATGCTACTCTGCCCATCTTTGTTCCTGAACGCTGCTCTGAATCATTTTGTTGTTTACATTACCCAGAGAATTTTTTTTTCCGAAGCCTGTACCGTAAACCTCTTTTACTCAAGTAACAAAAAGAGCGCTGCTAAGCTTCTGCATTCTGTCAGCTTGATAAACACTAAAGCCTCAAGACGAGTCAATTGTGCGCTCCTCGGTAGCATAGAGTATCAGTAGGCTATAGAGTGTCCTCTCTGAAGAATTTCTATCTAATCAAATGATTGTTTCTTTATTTTATTTTTTTTTGTCAGACTCAGGGGCTTACAAAGCAGATGCTATGATGCAGGCGGTACGAGCCCTCTCATTTCAGACCTCTTCAGTTGTTTAAAATATCTTCCATGTGATTGCAATAGTTCATCAAAAAATGCTCTTAGCATTTCTCCAATTGTATTGGAGTGTATTGTAGCAGATGGAGTGATTAATTTAAGAATGACTCAGTTTCAAGGGAACAGCTTTCAGCGGCTGTTGTTATCTGAATGGCATGTTTATGAAATACAGGAGTCATTCACAATTAGTTTAAGCTTTTCAAGTTACACTGAAATGCAATTTCAATGCAAACCTAAATTCTCAATGCTCCTCTCCAAAAATAGTGTGGTCTTAAAAGCATTGATTCAGTGGGCAAGCATACAGTACATGCTCATTAAATTGAACTACCAACGCGTATTGACATGACCCTCCAGGCATATCCCAATGATCTATTTTGAAAAGACCAAGAGGGGCTATGAGCTTTATATTATCTTATTATATGATCCCGTTGATTTAGGCCAGTTTTTATCAAATACTGAATTTATACCAAAAAAAGGTAAAGAAAAATTATAAAAATTTGCAGCTCCTGAAAAATAAATTCCATATCACAGGTTCATCTGTTTTAAAATAAATCAAATAGCAAACCTCAGTAGAGACTTTTGCTTTAAATATTAGGGTAAAGGTTTACACACGATCACTCTCAGAAAAAAAGGTACAAAAGCTTTCACTGGGGCTGTACCTTTTCAAAAGATACACTTTTGTACCTAAAGGGTGCATATTGGTACCTTAATGGTACATATTAGCACCTAAAATGTACATAATAGCACCTAAAATTCACATATTAGCACCTAAAATGTACTTATTAGAACCTAAAATGTACATATTAGCACCTAAAATGTACTTATTAGCACCTAAAATGTACATAATAGCACCTAAAATGTATTTATTAGTACCTAAAATGTACATATTAGCTCCCAAAATGTACATACAGTAATAGCACCTAAAATTCACATATTAGCACCTAAAATGTACTTATTAGAACCTAAAATTTACATATTAGCACCTAAAATTTACATATTAGCACCTAAAATGTATTTATTAGTACCTAAAATGTACATATTAGCACCTAAAATTTACATATTGGAACCTAAAAATTAACTTATTAGCACCTAAACTTATATTAGCACCTAAAATGTACTTATTAGCACCTAAAATTTACATATTAGCACCTAAAATGTACTTATTAGCACCTAAAATTTACATATTAACACCTAAAATTTACTTATTAGCACCAATATACTTATTAGCACCTAAAATGTACTTATTAGCACCTAAAATTTACATATTAGCACCTAAAATTTACTTATTAGCACCTAAAATGGACAAAAGTTTACCTTTTGAAAAGGTACAACCCCAGTGACAGCTTTTTTGTACCGTTTTTTCTGAGAGTGTAGTTTCTCTCTAACAGAAAACCAGTTGGGCCCTCATTTATTAAACAAATGCACGACAGATTATGGCATTTATCAACATGAACGGTGGCCTATCCAAAATATGAATAAGTATAGTAATAAATGTTACTCATTTAAATAATATCTGCCCAAGGAATCCACAAAAAAGGTGCAGAGGCCTGGTTGAGCTGCATTAGAAAAGACAGTGTTGTCACTATGTCAACGCTTTGAGATGCTGTTTCTTCCACCCCTTTCCAAAACTCATTTGTTTTACCTTCCTAAGGCTTCCTAAACTTTATTTTAAACACTGTTCCTGAACATCATTGCCTTAACGTTTATCTGTGTGCTGCACATTTTAAGGAGAACAGCTTCCAGAAGAAAATACAATGCAGGCTATACACAAAAGCTTCTCCTGAAATGGAGCAGTTCTTTGTCAGGACGATCTGTTTTGGACAAACGTTTCAGTGTGTGTGTAATTATTTCTAGTTGTGTTTTCTATAAACTAGTTCCAAGTTTTATGTTCTTGCTACGATGTAAATAAAGGAGAAAGCTGTTTTCTTCCGCTCACCTGCTATCCTCCATTAGTGTTGACATAGTGTTTACTTTTGTCAGATCTTGCTTTTGTAAGATGGTTTAACGCCCCTTAGGGAAATTAGCCACGGTTTTGTGACCGATTACTTTGTTTTACCATAGTTTTCTGACAAGTATCATGATTAAATGGTGTATTACATTATATCTAAAATGTATAAGAAAAGAAAAAAAAACATACCACTCTAGCCTGGTTAAAACCAGACCATTCTCAGTTGTAACTGGCAAAGCGTCATAGACAAAACATTTCCAGAGGGGCGTCACCAATGGACGTCGCGGGTAGACCAAAACCAATCAGAGCGATGAAGGAGATGACGTATGTAGAGTCAGTGTTATTCTTTGCTGGGTTTTTAACAAAAAGGAAATGTTCAAATCGCTTAAAACAGACACGATAGCTGATTCCAACGAGTGATGTTCGAGGGCGGCATCCATCTTTGTAATGTAGGCTAAAATCTGCTTCAAAATCCCGGCGCTTTCGTCATCGTGTAAAGCCCGCCCCAACGTTTCTGACTGGTGCCGCGATTTCGACGGATTGGAAATGGGCTTGAATGAGCTCTTTGCCAGACTAACTTTCAGAGCAAATCTAATTTTGCTGGAAGTTGTCTGGGTTTTCCCAGGCTAACTCTGAAACATCCTGTGAAATCCATGCTTGCAAAGTCCATGGATGAAATCCGTTCGGCACAATCCTCTTGTTTGTTAACATTCTTACAGTAAGCGTTAATCAGACTTGAATTGGTTTGAAATTGACAGCATCCTTAATATTTACACATGAGCAGATGGAACTTGTAGTTGTGGTAAGGAAAGTGACATTTCCTGAACATTTTGTATTTGAGAAGTAGGGGCTTCATCGAAACAGGAACTGTTTAGAGCATTCAAGCCAGACTGGGAGAGTGGTGCTGTAATAATGCAAACTATGTGAAAAAGAATGTGTTTTTTGAACAATCAAGCATTAAAGCATATTCTAGTCTAGTAACCCCAAAAACAAAATCAAGACTTGTAAGGGCATAATGTGACCGTTTCAAATTATGATTGTTTTCAACGTCTGATCCTTGTACGATGGGATTGTTTCACGAATCACATGTGAACCCTGTCGTAAGTTGATTTCTGCACTCGTTTCTACGTTAGATTGATAATTTAGGCTCTTGGAGTCTTTAATTGGTGTAGCCTTGGGAAGTCATGGCCTAATGATTGGAGAGTCAGACTTGTAATGTAAAGATTGCCTGTTTGATTCTCAATACCGGTGGGGGAGTGAATGAACAGCGCTCTCTTCCACCCTTAACCCATGACTGAGGTCCCCTTGAGTAAGACACTCAACTCCAAATTGCTCCCCAGGTTCAGCAGTGAATGGTTGCCAGTGTTTGACTTTGACGACTTAAATGCAGAGGACAAATTGGGCCTATACTTGGCCTTTACTTCACTTTCACTATACCATACTTTTAAAAAGTTCAAAGTTGGTTTGTAGATTTTCTCAATTCTACTTCCGTTGAGTCATTTTTAATTTCCCAAGGATCTTTCCTTTCCGCACAAGTGCCCCAAACACAGCCCTGCACTGGGTCGCCTCCTTATCCTTTGAGCCCCAGGTGATGAGAAAAGTAATGGGTAGGATATATCGCCCACTTTCTCCAAAAATGTAATGTGAAGGATGTTGGGCTGATGTATTAATAAAGGTTTTTATACTCAGAAGGGCAGAAAAAAAAATACACACACACTCGAAAGCATTCAAAGGTTTGAGGTAGGTCTTTTTTAATGTTTTTGAAATAAATCTATTACAATTTAAAATAACCGTTTTCTATCTTGACATAGAACATGGTTTGCGTAACATCAGCAACCCATTATTAGCTGTTTGAACTTCTTGTTCACGATCTCGCAAAGTTCTATTATAATCAATAAAGTTGTCTACACTGCACAATGAAACTCTTTTTATTGTGTCTAGACTTTGTTAATGCAAGGATTCGCAAGCAACGCTGAACAAACAACACTGATTGGCCACTGCGTTCAAGAGATCTTAAAACATGTCTGTGATTGGCTTCATTGCTTTTTTCATTTATTTGCAGTTATCAAAAATCTTTTCATTTTTTTCTTCTTTTTTTTGCATTATGGTAGTGTAGACTGATGTAAAAAAGGTCATAAAGCGGATAAGGCTGTGACAAAAAAAATGAATTATGAAAAAATGAATGGGTGTTTATACTTGTGCAAGGCATTGTAATATGTAAACAAAATTATATTGCTTACTTCCATAAAACTTCTGCTTTTAGCTGACAGGAAGACAGTCTTGTCAAGGATGAGGTACACTAAGCCACTAAATCCTACAACAGATTGAATTTTTTCAATAGGTCACAGAAACTATACGCACAGTAAATAAATCTTTGTATTGAGCCTTTTGTCACATAGAGACAGACTTCATGTTTGGATGAATTATGATCCCCTGGTAATTGAAAGACTTAAAAGAGGTGACAATCAAGCTATTGATGTCAAGACGGTCTGGATATAAGGGGGTCCCTCCCGAAATCTTCAGTCGTGGTTTTCTGAGTTGTTGATGTGTCTGCTCCAGCTGTGCACCTTGTGTTTGTGAGCAGACTCCTTGCCTTGGTTTATGTGTCCAGTTGGTCTTCTCCCATCTGAAATGTGCAGTTATTTATGTACAAACAGAAAGTATGGATATAGCCATGCTTTCTTAACTTTTGTTCCTATCTTTTTGTCAAATTAGTAGTACTAATGAGAAAACTCCTTCTTAAAGAAACCATATTAGCCTATGCTCTTTTACAGTCTTGATAGGTTTTTACTTATTTTTGTTGCAGCACCTCTCTTCCCAGTCTGTTTGTAACGCTCTGTTTAGTCCCAATTGGCAGTTGTACTCTGATTGGTCAGCTGGACCAGTATGCTTTGATCTCAACACACTATACTAATACAGCTCAACTAAGCTTCGAACCATCCCCTATTTTAGGCAGTTCGGAAAAAGAAATTGGTAGGTCATCTTTAAAAGAAGTATGACGGATACATGCTCATTGCTAAACATTAGTTAAAAGGGTTCTTTAAAAAATGAAGTAAGTTGAAATCTCTGTGAACCCTTCCCACTGGACACCTTCAAAGACTTCACCCTAGAACCAACCTAAAAACCATCGCTATCTGAGTTATTCTATAATTAAGGCTTTTGGGCATTTGATACTGAGAAGAAAAACAGGATTTTTTCCCAAAACACAAATATGATCTTGCATGTGAGTTTCAAAGATTTCAAAGCCTGCAGTAGCCATTTTGCTAAGTCTTTGTCGTTTTTTTTCTTCTTTTTACACATAAAAATAACTTAAAATAAGGAATTTGATTTAAGTTATGTAATGTTTTAGAAGATTCCTCTCTTAACATTGGACTCCTTGCTGTTTAATGTGCACAAATATCTGCCCTGGAAAAGAGGTTGTGGGAAGGAACAATAATTCAATTCAATTCAAACTTCTATTGTGTGTATGCTGCTTTTACAAAAAGCTCAAAAGCAGCTTAGCAAAGAAAAGTGCTTTACAATCCCCACAGTTCAAGCCAAAGTGGCGTAGGTTGTACAAAAAAAACTCCATTTAAAATACGAGGGCAAGATAAGAATGAAATCTTAAGAGAAACTATAGGCTATTGTATTCTGTTGGATTTTTATTACATCCTAAATTATTTAGCTGATGCATTTCTTCACATTGATGTTCAAATTGAGCACAAGCGCACATCCTTGTCATGGTTGTTGTGTGAACATACCCTTCGTGTTGACATGAATATTTTAGAAAATATCAGACTGCTGGATGGCGTGAAGATACGATTTTTGAGCCTGCCCAAAATAATTTGTGATTTAAATTTAAAGATTTGCAGTAGATCTGTTCAATCATCTTATAAATCCATCAGAATTTTGTGACAGGTCATGGTGCGTTTGTTGCACATTTCCATTTACGTTGCATACGTTTTCTGTCTTTTCAAAATTGATCTTTATCAGCTGTGTCACTGTCACTCACTTCAGTAATAAAGATCTACACCTACACTGAATTAAACCCCAGCTGTCAGTCGTCACTTAAACTGTCCCTGAACAAAAGCTTCAAGACACATTTACATTTATCACATGAAAACTGTACCACTGACATTTCAGCTTATCATCAGTTCGAATTAAAGATTCTAGACAGCTTTAGAATTAAAGGTGCAAGTTTGAACTGAACAGGATTTTACTGTCTGATATCATACATTTACATTTATTCACTCAGCTGACGCTTTTTTACAATTGCTATATATGTCAGACGTCAAACGCCTCTGGAGCAACTAGGGGCTAAAGGGATAGTTCACTTCCAAGATGTTGGTGTCTTTGTTTCCACAGTGTTTTCAATTTTGATATTTTTAGGTCAAACCGTTCTTGTCTGTCAGTCATATAATGGAGGTCTATGGGGTCCACCTCAAAGAGCATGTACAGAGAAGTCCAAATTAAACATGATTTAATGACTCGTAAATGTAAGTACGCATTGATGGCCTAAGACACGAAACGAGCGGTTTGTGTGAGAAAACGAACAGTATTTATATCGTTTTTACCTTGTGTAACCACAGCCATGTCCAACTGATCTGAAGGCACATATTTAGATATACAGGAAATCGCAGTGGAAGATGATTTCGATATATCTAAATATGTTTCGATCTTCACAGTGAAAGGTAAAACTTCTGAAATCTCTGTGTAAACATAGAGTGACATACACGCGCAAGCGATCACTTCCGGCGCATGCGCAGACCAAAGCGCCCGTGCCGTCAGATCAGTTGGACATGGCTGTGGTTACATGAGGTAAAAACTATATAAATACTGTTCGTTTTCTCACACAAACCGCTCGTTTTGTGTCTTAGGCCATCAGTGTGTACTTACATTTACGAGTCATTAAATCGTGTTTAATTTTAAATTCTTTGTGCATGCTCTTTGAGGTGGACCCCATACACCTCCATTATATGACTGACAGACAAGAACGGTTTGACCTAAAAATATCAAAATTGAAAACACTGTGGAAACAAAGACACCTACATCTTGGATGCCCTTGAGGTAAGCTAAAAGATATCAAAAATTAATTTCAAAGTGAACTATCCCTTTAAGTGTCTTGCACATTGGTGTCTCACAGTGGATTCGAACCCGGGTCTCACACCAACGGCATGTGTCTCATCACTTTGAAGAACCCAGAAACCACAAGTTCTGAAGAAATCTATCATGAAGTAACCATGAAGCAAACTCTAGAGCCTATATTACAGCCAAACATGTTTTTCTTGGCTAAAATGCAAAGAACCAGCATCGTAAGGACCTTGAAGGGAATGTAAAAGTGTGAATGTACTTGAATAGTAAAAGCAGCTAGATTTCTGTCAGGTTTCACAGCCAGAGGTTTCTTAGCTTTTTATTTAACATAGCATGTTTTATGTATTCTCATGAACGTTCTAATTGCCATTAATGCGGGTTGCACATTTATTACAAGTCACTTAGGTAAGAATCTGTTATGAATAAGAATGTCAGAATATGAATCCATTACAATATATTTAGTGAGATCAGAATGGTTAGATATAATGATATAGTTGTTTAAACCTTAATGAGTATGTTCAACATAAATTATAAATACTAAAAACTAACACATTTGAGCTACTTAAAAGAAACAAGGGGATTGTAAATTAAAGCGTTATGTTTTTTCACTGCTCCATAAACCAAAACAGACAACATTATAACACACAATACAATATTATCATATATCATGCACAACAAAAGAAAATCTTATTCTCAAAAACACACTGTTGGCATCATGCATTTAAAAAAAGATTTTAACACTGCAAGTAACCTCTTCTTCAGATAATAAATACCATATCATACTCAGGTCATTCAATAATGTATTTCGCCCATGAAATCTTATTCAGCTATATAGCCTAATGGATATAATGAGTAAATTTGGCAGACAATACCTAAATGCATTTTAAACTGCAAAAAAATAATGTTTTTAAGCGTCTCCAAGACTCAATGTGTATCTAATGTTTCCATTTGTATGGAATATGAAAGTGCTGTGGATCACTTAATGGCAATGCACTATACGCGCAAGTATATAAATCTTCACTTCACTTATGACAGATTGACAGAAAAGACTCACCCCCCCTTTCATTTTCCTTTTCAAGAACACATTCTCGCTGGGCTATTACATTTACTGAGCTTGAAAATCTGGGTCATTAAGGCCTACTTACACCCTGCAGTGACACGGCAAACACAAGAAGCACAACTAGAGGATGTCACATGACTCTCTCAGAAACATGCTCTCAAACATGTTGATTATTACGTATGATTCAGAACACACAACATCACATCAACAGAGATGACAGTATATTCACCTGACATTAAAAAAAGAAAGCTTTACAGTTTGTCAGTCTCCAGTTGGACTTCAATACCCTGTGACAAAAGAAGCACCTTCCCTGAGAAGTATGATGTAAACACATTCACTACTCATGCATCAATCTCATTTTAAAGCTACGTATGAGTGAGTTCTTGTTGCAACTGCAAGGGACGTGATAGTGTGTTAGCCAGAGTACAACCTTTTTCTTCATAAACATTTCTCGGCTTTTGTAGGATTCTATATTATTGAATGTTTTTTGTACATTTATTAGAGTATTGACAGCATCTAAAATATATGTATGAACAGACTGAACTCATTTCAAAGATTTTTGTATGTTTCAAAAACACATTACTGTTCAAAGTTTTTTTTTTATGTTTTTGAAAGGATGCTTACCAAGGATGCATTTATTTGATTTTTTGAAGAAAAAAAATGTAATTTTTCATAATTTTATGAAATATTATTACATTTTAAAATAAACGTTTTACATTTTTTTTAATGCAGTTGCATGATGTCAAAGCTGATTCTTTGATGAATAGAAAGAAACAAATAAATGTTTTGATCAATTTAATGCTAATACAATTTTATTTTATTTTTTTACTGAACTTAATCTTTTGAATGGTATTGTATATAATAGTACATTGTGACTAAAATTATCGCCAGTTTATCTGCCTATTACGTTTCTATAACATTTTGAAGAGTGGTTAGATTTACGATAGGGGTGGGCTAAAAAAGATGAATAAGTGTGAAATATACTGTACAAATACATTTATAAAACTATGAAAATGAGTAATAAAAATAATAGTAATAAGTTATGACAAAATATGTTTTTATATTGCTTTAACTCATCGAAATAATTTAAGCAATTTTAAAAACATTTGATGGGTTATTCAAGATTCAATTTTTAATGCAAGTTTAATGTAATTTAAGTTGAAATGACAAACATCTAAGTTGATTGTACTAAAAAAATTAAGGCAGTCACTTTTTTTACTGTAAAAAATAATCCTGTAAAAAAACGGTAAACTACTGGCAGCTGTGGTTGCAAAGCATCATATTGTAAAAATACAGTGTGTTACTGTTTTTGAAATGAACAGCTAAATACTGTATTGTGAGCTACAGTATAAAACTTTAATTTAACAGCTATATGCTCTAACACAAAAACAGTAACATACTGTATAGTTACGATATGACGCTGGCAACCACAGCTGCCAGTAGTTTACCGTTTTTTTTACAGGATTATTTTTTACAGTGATTCAGAAAGATGAATAATTACTTTTAGATTTTAGATGCTGTCAAAACATCCATTTTTTGCACGACATAACAGCCTATATGCGAGCACGTAAACGCCACATTCAGGACTATGCAATTGGTGCCCTGGCCACATTTGAAATATAGATTCTTATGAGATCAGGCTGCCCTGTAATAATATCACAGACTTCAAATGCTGGACCTCTTGAGGCTGTGATTCTGAATCTATTGAATAAAAAGTCTACACATTAACCGATACCATTAAAGTCTACACATTAACCGATATTAAGAGGCTGGTTTAGGATTCCTGAAGTGGTACTATTGAACATTTCCACCAGGAACCTAATCAAGAACCAATGTTCATTATTATGCATGTAATATCTCAAAACGCTAAATTCACACATCTTATTTGTTTATGAAAGTAATTTCCTCACAAACAAGCCATTCAAGAGCGATGCCCTTTGTGATGGCAGGTGGAGATGCTGAAATATGAATTTGTACGAGATAAAAACCCTTGATGTAAATGACATTTTCAACAAAAGCCACAAGTCGCAACGTTCTAATTAATCTGCAGAAAAAAACAAACATGATTGGCATATTAAGCAAAGGGAAAAAATGATTACAAAATGTAATCACCTGAATCAGGAAAATAAATGGGTATTAAATATAACTTGAGTAATTTACGCAGCTCATCAGTGAATGAATCAAAAGATGTGACGCATCCTGTTGAGGAGAGCAGGCAGTGTGTGTTGTTGTCCCATTGTTCTTGTGAGCAGCTAGACAGCCAGCACAAGACCTGCCTTGTCACATCCGTATCTCTAATCAAATGACAAACTTTCAAGGCTGAATTGGTAGGGTTGCCACTATTCCTTGTTTTTACGGTCAGCTGGCTTCTTATCTTCCCCACTCACCATATTCTGCTCTGGGTTAGCTCCCGGACTCGTCTGGGTCACTCTTTTCATGTGAAACGGAGATGGTGAGCATTTCAATGAGCCCGTCACGATGGAGTTATTTTCTGACTCTGCAAGCACAGCCGCGTTGCGACAGTAACGCTTCAGTCCTTTGCGGAAATGGATGGTGAAGAGGCCATAAGTGATGGGATCCAGAATGGCATTAAAAAGTCCAAAAATAAACAGCATGTGAGTCAGCGAGTGAGAAACGGTCTCTTCTAAATCATCAGGAAGGAACCAGTACCAGAGACCCAGCAAGTAGTACGGTGTCCAACAAACTATGAAAGACGTCACAATGACGATGCTCATTTTCAAAGTCCTCATACGGGCCTTTGGGATGTTGCTGTTGGAACGCCGTAAGTGGATTTCCTTTGAAGAGACTGTAAAAGCGAGAAGATTTTTATGAATATGCAGTAAATATATGATGGTCCAAACACTTTTTTTTCTGGACTTAAAGGGATAGTTTACACTAATATTAAAATTGTGTTATCATTCACCCACCCTCATGTTATTCCAAAACTGTATGACTGTATGACAAAACTGTCTGGAGCTCAAAAGCAGGTAATCTGAACTGAATATTATGACTCCATATAATGAAAGCCTGACCCCATTGACTCTTAGTATGGACAAAAAACACAGACTTTTTACTCTTAAAGGAGTAGTTCACTTTTAAAAAAAACTTTTGCTGATAATTTACTCACTCCCATGTCATCCAAGAAGATATCCATGTCATTCTTTCTTCAGTCGAAAAGAAATTAAAACATTCCAGGATTTTTCTCCATATAATGGACTTCAATGGGAACCAAACGGTTCAAGGTCCAAAAGACAGTTTCAGTGCAAACTGTTCAACGGACTTTAAACGATTCCACAAGATGAATAAGGGTCTGATCGAAACGATCGCTCATTTAAAAAAACAAAGTTTAAGTTTGTTAGGGTTACGATGTGATGTGCGTTCGTGACTCTCCTATTCAAACTCATTCATCAAATGAACAAATCTTTTCCCGAGTCAACTCGTTCATTTTCATTCATTGAATGATCGAAATGAGACTAAAAAAGATTCGTTCATTTTGATGAACGAGTTCGAACAGGAGAGTCACGATTCGCGCATCACAGAACAGAGCAAGGCGACCATTTGTGCTTATAAAACTTAAACTTTGTTATCTTTTTTTTATAAATGAGCGATCGTTTTACTTGATAAGACCCTTATTCATCGCCTGGAATCATTTAAAGCCCTTTGAACAGTTTGCACTGAAACTGTCTTTTGGACCTAGAACCGTTTGGTTCCCATTGAAGTCCATTATATGGAGAAAATCCTGGAATGTTTTCATCAAGAACCTTAATTTCTTTTCGACTGAAGAAAGAATGACCTGGACATCTTGGATGACATGGGGGTGAGTAAATTGTCAGCAAAAGTTTTTTTTTTTAAAGGTGAACTACTCCTTTAAAACAACTTCCTTTGTGTTACACAGAAGAAAAAAAAGAATACAGGTTTGGAACAGCATATTTTTGAGTGATGACAGAATGATGGCAAATGAGTATTTTAATTTGGGGAAATTTTTACTTTTACACTTTATTCAAATGCACAATATCCCACTTTTTACTCCATGATTTCCATTACAGTATGCAACAGTAGCCTCCTTTCAGATGTACTGTAACTCCACTTACTGTTTCCTTTGGACATCCTTCGGGAGATCTCCACCAAGATCCTCGTGTAGCAGCAGATCATGATGGCCAGAGGTATCAGGAAGAGGCAAATGAAAGTGAACATATTGTAAATGGTCTCCTGCCAGTGTTTCACAAAGCTCCCGCGGGTGGTGCACTGAGTGAAATTGGCTGGCACCGTGATGGTCACATTGTGAAACAGAAACATCTGTGGGGGAATTCAACAAATCAGAAGATTACAATCACAACTACTGAACTTGTTTAAAACCACCAAATACATTCAAACTACGAAGACGCAATTACACAAGCTTGATTTGTTCTCTGAAAGATAGCAGGAGCGGAAGCAACTCCAAAGGGTAAACGATTATATGTGAATAACCCTTTTTGTGTATTCACTGTCAAGTATTTCTTGGAGTTTTCATCCATGATGATTTGTTGGTATGCGTGACTCATATCCAGTTTTGTGAACTGTTTTCCTCCCTCCAACCGAGCAAAAAGATCCTCCACCCTTGGTATGGGATACTGTTCCAATTTTGAGGCTCTGTTAACTGTGAGTTTGTAATCACCACATAATCTTACACTGCCATCTGGTTTCAGGATAGGAACAACAGGAGCTGCCCACTCTGAGTACTTCACAGGTGAGATGATTTTGTCCCGCAGTAGTCGATTAATCTCCTCCTCCACCTTTGTTTTCAGGGCAAATGGCACAGATCTAGGTCTAAAAAACCTGGGTGTGGCATCAGTCGGCACATGCAGCGTGGCAGTAGCACCCCTTAATGTCCCCAGCTCCTCCTTGAAAACTTCCGCATGCTGGAATAGCACCTGTTGCAACGTCATCTCCGACTGCACCAGCTTTATCTCACTCCATTGCATTTGAAGCTCTTCAAGCCAGGATCGGCCTAGTAAGCAAGGCCCTGTTCCCTTCACTATAACAAGTGGCATTATCTTTTCTTGCTGCTGGTATTTTACTTCTACATCAGCCACACCCACTATTCCCAATGGCTCTCCTGTATACGTTCTCAACTTGATTTTTGTAAGTCTCAGTTTGGGAGCTTCAGAATCTTTCCAGATGACCTTGTACATTTCCTCACTCATAAGACTGACACTACATCCAGTATCGATTTCAAAGTTTATCAGTCGGCCATTAACAATTAACTCAACAGTAAGGGGTTTTACTTTCTTCAGTGCATCAGTTTGTACACATGCCAACGTGAATGTTTCTTCAAATTCATCACTGTCATTATTGTCACTTACATTAAATGCTCGATGCGGCCGCACCCCTTTTCCACTTCTTCCAGTTATTGTGGGTCCACTCTGTTTACTTTTGTTACGACAGGCCCTGGCGATATGACCTATTTTTTCACACACATAACATTTGTCCTTCTTAAATCTGCAATCATTTGCTTTATGGTTTGTCCCACAGCATCTGTAACATTCTCTTAATTCTTTTTGTTCACTCATTTCTCCCTTTTTCCAGCGATCAGGTTTTCTCTCTTTATACATGACGCTGTTACATGCCTGTACGCTGGATTTACTTTGTAAGTCGAGCACATTTTTACTTGCCGCTTCATTGGCTACTGCAATTTTAAAAGCAGTCTCAAATGTCAGATTTGCTTCTGAGAGCAGCCTTCTCTGAATCCGATCATCATCTATGCCACAAACAAGTCGATCCCGCAGCATTTGATCCAAAGTTGCTCCATAATTACAATCTTGTGCCAAACGACGTAACTCTGCTACATATTCTGTCACAGTCTCTGTCGGCTTCTTCATCCTTGAATCAAATCTAAATCGCTGTACAATCTCACTTGGCTGAGGGTTGAAATGATTTTTTAGCAGTGTTACCAGTTGCTGAAAAGTCTTTTCACTTGGCTTTGTTGGACTCAGAATATTTCGCATCACACTGTAAGTTTGTGGTCCCACAACACTTATGAGAATAGCTCTTTGCTTACCCTCATCTTCAATTCCATTAGCCACGAAAAATTGCTCCAGTACTTCAGAATACTCTTCCCATGTTTGAGCGTGTGCATCAAATGCCGCTAGTGAGCCAATAGTTCCTGTAGCCATGGTTAATCCTCCATATGTTGTCGTCCCAGGCTTCTTTTTTTTTTTTTCTGGTTGTCACAATCCAATCCTCGTCGCCAAAAATGTAGTATCTTTACACTGCATAAAGTAGACAACTACATTCATTAAGTTGAGTCAATGCTTTACTTGGTTTGTTTGCCCATACACACACCAGGCCGCCAGCATATCACATGTCTGTCTCCCAGATCAAACACAACACTTATATTACAATGACACCTAGTGGTTACTCCAAGATACTACAGATGTCTAATTACATATTTTATCTATGACAAGGAGATTGCCAATTGAAGACTGGCACACTGACTAAAGCCATCTGTCTGGTTATGCCTCAGAAGTGATTCACAAAAACAATTGGAAAAACAAATGACAACAAAATAACGCTTTAGCCCACTGTGACCTTGTATCTTCAATCATACCTTTCTGAAATGACCTCATTCAAACACAATCTGCAGTCATAATGTGTTTTACTGTGGAGTTTTGGTACTTGTAATATAGCCTCAGTCTTTTAGCTTGCTGCCTTCTCTAAACTTAAAGGGATACTCCACTTTTTTTGGGGGAAATAGGCTCATTTTACCACTCCCCCAGAGTTGAACAGTTGGGTTTTACCGTTTTCTAATGTATTCAGCCGATTTTCTGATATTTAGAAGAATATCAGAAACCAAACAGTTTCTGGTCTCATCTCATTTTGATACTAAGTATCAAAAAATCATCTGAATATATTTGAAAACGGTAAAACCCAACTGTTTAACTCCGGGGGAGTGGTAAAATTAGTCTATTTCCAAAAAAAAAGTGGAGTACCCCTTTAAAAGCACACTGATTTTAAACGCTCCACTTCATCAGGAGAGGCAAATAAAGAGACCTCTGCATTTATTACTTCAACTGCGCAGTGTTTTATAACGTGCACGCGATTCGCTGATTGAGAATCACCCCTTATTAACAGTCATTCTACGGTAATTCCTGCTGCTGTCATCTTGAACATTTCAGATCTTGTAACTGAAGGTCACAAAGTGTTTTCTTACATATTATGTTTGAATATCATTTGTGAGCTGATTTAAAAGCATTTCGAATGTAAAAACATCTGCATGACTTACAAATTGCATAATTTATTTTGTGTGTGAGTGTGTGTGTGTGTGTGTGTGTGGTTCAGGTGTACCCTACATTATGGGGACAAAAAAAAATATTCTGGTCCCCATCAGGAATAAAACTGCTTAATCATTACTAAGTTATGTTTTTTAAAAATCTAAAAATTCAGAACATTTTCTGAACGTTTCTAAAAATGAACATTTTCTGTAATCGGTAGGTTTAGGGTAAGAGGATAGAATATAGTTTCTATATAAAATCATTATGTCTATGGAAAATGTGGACATGTGTGTCTGTGTGTATTCATGTTTTTCTAGTGGGGTTTCGGGCACTCGTGTCATTGTGGGGACCTAAATTGAGGTCCTCATGACATGAGGAAACAAGCTTATAAATCATACATAATGAGTTCCTCTGAACCAGTCATTATGTTAAATCTGAGGTGAAATTAAATCTCTGATGAAAACGCTCTCAGTACTGTAATTGCTGAACTAATCTATGAATTTGCAACACTTTATAGCTCTGATTCTAATAGCTTCTAGGTCTAGAGAGAATACTCAACACATTCTCATCCCAAGGCGTCATACACAACGCTTTTGCCAATGCATAGACATCCAACGCACATGGCACCCTTTAACGTCAATATAACACGCACAGAGTATTTGTAGGTTTAGGTGTGTTGCAGGGTTAGGGTTAGACCACTAGGAGGCGCCTTCTGCCCCATATATATCTGCATCTCATATTGACGCTAAAGGGTGCCATGTGCCAATAATAACTTTATTGTTGAGAAGGTCGATGAAAAGCTTCACCGTTTTGAACAGGTCACAGCGTAAACGTGATAAACCGCATATCGTTGCCATCACCATTTGGTGCTACAGTATTTACATGAATCATTCAGCACAATATTGCTAACATTTGTTATCTCGGTTATTTACAGATACGTTAATAATGCTAAGTGACATGATGTACAACACAGCTAGAAGCTAAAGTGAATGTTTTCTAATGTACGTCTAACGTTAGCCAAACCTAACGTTACGTTACGTTACGTTAAAGATAACGTTTAAATACGTTGTTGACTTAACTTAGATCAGATGTAGACATCCTTGTTTAATTTATCTGCGTTTATTTGGTGTTGTGGTCTACCACATAACTTTATCCAGAGCAGACACTTATCTCGGTTGAGATGTGGCTTGGCCTCTCGGGAACCTAGTGTCAGATGCATGTATTGCATGTACCCCATGCACACCGTTTGATCATTTTAAACTTAAAATAACAAGAAAAAACTATGGACAAAAAATATGGACAAAACGTCTCGGCACAGCCCGTTATCAGCTGTCAATCAAAGTTAACCGCCCTTATTTGCCATACGTTTTTTATCTAAATATGATCTAAACTAACAAGTTCGAAAAAAATTCACCCCCCTCACAGTTGTCAGGCACGCGGAACATATTGAAGATTACAATAAAAGTCCATGGGACCAAACTGTAAACATATGAATTTATGCTGTGAAATGACGTCTATGGATATTTGCTCCCTTTTGGGACCGGCCTCTAGCGGATTTGAGATGTATTGCAGTTTATCGCACTTCCGGGTAGGCTTCATCTTTCAGATTAGAATGTTGTCGCTTGGTATTGGGTTAGCTGCGCACTGTGATTGGCTCATCGCGATTGAGGGCGTGGCTTAGCCATAGGTCAATTGTGATTCTTCCTAGCTTCCGTGCCTCTTCCACTCCTCGAGCAAACATGTGCGCGCATGTGGGCTGCTCTTTAGCAGCAGTGCTGGTCGCCATGGTAGCGACGGAGAGTGTCTCCCAGCCAATCATTTCTTTTATCCCGGTTGGAAATAATGAGCTGTGTTTATTGCAGCACTGAGAGGACTACAGACACTCGATTTGTATACTTTCTTTTTCAGAGTACTTACAATTTAATTATGTATTGGTATACATAGACAGTTTAAACAAATTTGGGGAAAAGTTTTTTTAATTTCAAAATTTCTACATACCCTGCCTTTAAAGGGATAGTTCACCCAAAAATAAAAATTCTGTCATCCTTTACTCACCCTGATATTGTTCCACGCATGCATGACTTTCTTACTTCCGTAAAACACAGAAGGAGGCGGTGTTTCGGTTTGCAGAATGGTCAAGTTCTATAAGCAGTACCATATATAGTTTCTTTGTGTGAGGGACAATAAGGTTCATTATTTCCTTCTGCCATGGCTTTCATGTCTTTTATGGTGATTTTAATATGTGCATATTCAAATTTGGTGCATTCTGACGTATCTAGAGTATGGCATTAGATTAGTGACTTCAAGCATGTTGTGAAGTGGCATTTAATGTAAATGAGATCAAAGATGGATGAATGTGACTAATGATTTAAACACACACACACACTACCTGACGGCCTTGAAGCAGTTTGTACATTACTTCTTTTGTGTTTCATGGAAGAGAGGTCAACAAGAGGCTGAGTAAATGATGATGACAGAATTTTCAGTTTTAATAGCAGACTTCAACAAAAAGAGCAAAATGTTTAAAAGACATTTTTTATTTAGAGTGAACGCATTTGTGGTTTAAAATCTGACTAAAAACGAACAAATATGAATATTTCAAGTCTAAGCTCAAGAGGGCAAGTAGTTCAACTGCCTGCCTTTCATTTTGATCTCTCTATATGATTTGATTCAGGGTGTTACGCCAGACTCTGGAGGTTCTTGTGAATTTGAGTAATGCAGCACATGAGATAAGACACAAAGAAAACACGAAAAATCACTTAAGCAGCTCCTCACCTGAGGGACAGAGAGAACAAAACTCATCACCCATGCCACACTCAGCATTACTTTGTTCTTCTTTTTAGCCTTATTGATGGCCAGAGGGTTGAGGATGGCCGACTGCCTATCCAGGCTTATGACCACAGTCACGAATGCACAGGAGTACATAGCCACAAGCTTTAGAAACATTAAAAATCTGCAAGCCAGGTCCCCAGCCAGCCACTGAACCGTAATGTTCCAAGCAGCATCCACCGGCATCACAATGAAAGTCACCAGGAGGTCAGCGACGGTGAGGTTCATGATTAAAATCCGCACATGGGATTTGCGCTTGTTATTGGTGCTGGCAGCCCACAGCACGGCGAGGTTGCACACAGCTGATACTGCGCAAAGAGTGAAGGTAATTATCACCCTCACTTTGGCTGCTATGGAAAAGGTGGGCAGCTGCAATGCCGCTTCACCTGTATCATTGTTACACATGGGCATGGTAGAGTCACAACTGCCGTTCAGAGCATCTGCAGTCAGCTCCTGAAACATGACGTTCTCAGATGTCAGAGAGCTGTCACTCATTACTGAAGAGCAAAGGTGTGTGTTTGCTGCATTCGTTCGGCTACCTGCTGCACAATGAGGTTTACAGACGATCCATGATGATAATGAATCCAGGAGAGTGATTGTACCTGGAAAAAGCGCCTTTATTTGACAGTTCTAAAGTGGGATTTAAAAAGAAAACACATTTTTGAGTATTTTGTTCAGATAGCCTATTGAACTGGCAATTAAGGGCAGACCCCTCAGCATAATGCATTCCACAATAACCAAAAATGCTAACAATTTAAAAAATAAATGTACCATCATAATGCAAGTTTGATATTGATTAGGTTACTCTCCTTTACTAAGTTTAAATGCATTGCTTGTTTACACTATGTAAGCATGCTTTTTTTTGAGGGTTTTAGAGTAAGCATTACAAGTCGAAAACATGTCCCAATCTACTCACTTAACAGCCGCCGTATTTTATTTATTTTTTTCGAATTAAAATAATTTTCAGACTTACCTGATGCACTTCTCCCGTAATGATCAGAGCATTCAAATAAATCCAATGACCTTGAAATAAGTAGTTGTTTGTTCATCTCACTGTCTAAAAAAACCCTCGGTTATTTTATATCATCCATATATTTCTAAAATCCGATCTTCAAGTTCAGATGTAGCTCTCCTCAAACATTTCAAAGACAGATGAGTAGTCTGTCATCCAACAAGACACCTGTTCGTAAGGTTACATTAGTCTTGGTGAGAGAGTTATTAGCAGCAAAAAAAAAAGCAGAGAGCGGAGAAAGTACTTTTTAAATAAAGGGAAATTCTGTAGAAAGTAGCCTAAGTTTCAAACAATATAAATCAGTATGTATCTACGAGGCAACCTCAGTTGGAGAGTGATGTGTGAATGTCCGCGTCAGACTGTTGCAGCGCGAGCCTCTTCAATTCCATCGCGCGTCACGTGACAACAGCCGCGCTCGCTCACGCTGCGCGTGTCAGTTTGACTTTGAACTGTCATCATCATCCGTAGGTCAGTTGTGTTCTGCAGAACTTGCTGTGATCCATGTTTAGCCATGTACATTCAGTAATTCCATCTAAACCAAAGGACGAATTACGTTGGTGGGAAGGGGTGAGTTTATCTTGGGATTTGATTCCCCCATCCCCGAAGGAAACACAGTTTTTATTCACACTGTTGCATTAGCATTTTCAAACCTATTTTTTTTGTAAACACAAAGATTAGATTACAAAAGGGTTAGCGCATATTTCACACTGTGCCAAACAAATATTCACAAATCCAACTCGCGATAACATTTGGCGGTTAAGACCTATCATATGGAAGTAAAATAATGTCAAATATGTTTTTGAAACAAACAGCCTGTTGAACTAACTTGCTTGAAAAAAAAGTATGCAATGCATTAACCCAGCTTGTATTTTTAGGGCTTGCATTTATATGGGCTGACATTTAGGTTGAATATTTAAGCTGTGAATATTTAAATTCAAAACATTTCAAACACATTTTCATTACAGTTTTTTCCAATTGCTAACACACAATTTTGCAAACTAGTCTGGTTTTATCAAAATACTTAACACAATTCACAAAACCACACACCCAAACTGAAAAATACCTCATATATCCTGCGAAATTAAGCATTGCAACTGAAACTACACGTAGCATTTTTAAAAATCAAACTTTTGCATGAAATGGCACACACTTCATTCATATTACCAGATATTTGCCTAAACAACTACACACTGTTGGGCATAATGAAAAGCACACCTATCTTTAGTGTGCTTTGCCATAATACTAAAATATGTATCAGATTGTTCACATGCACACAAATATTTGCAGATACACACATGCTGTTTAAACTTCATTTTACAGTAATGTATTTTTTCACTACAGTAAACAAGTCAGTGCAACATGCGCACAGCAGAAATATTTACATGGGACTGAAAAAAATATGCTAATAATGTATAACCCTGTTTTTATAGTGCTTACATCCTGTTTGAAGTGATAACAATTAACTATTGAGGTGTTTGGCCAGGTGGCACATGTAATTGGCCAATTAGCTCATGTAATGTCATTTTGAATGGTAGTGTTTTGAAATGGTAAACATGTGACTTTATGTCAGATTGTTGTGTCTTATGCAGATAACTGTGTTCAGTGCATTTAAAAAGTGACATTTTGAAATGCAAAATGTGTGTAAAGCAGAAAATGTGTTTAGACTTCTGGAAACTTGAGAAGAAGTTTTGCTCTCTGTGTGTCCGTTTAAATAATTGTGCTGTGCATGTCATTTTAGTGTGTTAGCAATTGGAAAAAAAACTGTAATACAATTTATTAAAAATGCAACCTATTATTATATTCAACAGGCGGTTTTAAAGGAACACTCCGACTTTTTGGGACTTTAGCCTATTCACCTTACCCCCCAGAGTTAGATAAGTCCATACATACCTTTTTCATCTCCGTGCGTGCTATAAGTCTGTTTGACGCACCCACCGCTAGCCTAGCTTAGCACAAAGACTGGATGTGAATGGTTGCAGCTTTCATACTAATCCAAATGAGGTGACAAAATAACGCAAACGTTTTCCTATTTACATGTTGTGGTTTGTATAGTCACAGAGTGTGCAAATATCAAAGCCATATGAGACACAGACATCTTTTAACCGTAAATACTATATTTTCTGAAGGGGAAGCACTGCTACTTGGGCAGAGTGATAACAATCACCTGAGACGCACCGTGACGAGGAGCAGAGAGTTCGCTTCGCTCAGCGTTGGAATAAAGAGTCAGCAATTACTAACGTTAGATAGAAAAGCATAGTTTATCATGGGTGTTTGCTTTATTGTATGAGCTGTAACAATAAACAGGGGAGACCAGGTAATACAGTACCATGTTTCATTGATTTCCAACCAAAAACGCACCCAGATTTATAAATATCATGAATAAATAATTATTATTACAGGAATTAATATATTTTAAATGCAATTTATTAGCTGAACCAAATGTATTCAACAGTAGCCTATATAATATACAGTATTGCATTACTATAGGATAGAATAAGGGGAAAGTAATAGCACAAATTGTTTTTGCACAATGAACTCACAGCCTATCCTACCCTTTTGCACGCTCAAGTTCGTTATTTCCACGGTTATTTCAAATTTAGGCTACTAGGCGCGCCGCGCGCAGGGTGCAAGTTCAACGCGCTCGTTTTTTTCCCCCAAGCGCGTCCGCACCGCATCAAGATAAAAACATATTCATACCCTAATCATATAATAGTGTCACTAACGTTACATTAGATCTGGCTAAAGGCACTGTTACAGTAGGTCATCTAAAAACATAACGGAACACTTACCTCAGCCGCAGGTGATCCACTTGTCCTGTCTGTGCTATCGATGGGATGGCCGTATCCTTCAGCACATTATGGTCCGTGTGGCAAATTCCATTTTTTCAAAATAGTCGTCCTCATTGAAATGTACCGAGCAAACATAATGTCCCTTGATAATCTTAGGTGTGTTTGGATAAATATCCAGAGTAAGTTAGCCATTTCTTCATCCAGTCAGCGTTTTTAGTTGGAATTCTGTGAAACATGGTTACCTCCCCTGTTTACAGTCGCAGCTATTTACAATAGAGCGAAAACCCATGACTCTAAACTACGCTTTTACTATTTATAAATTGCTGACTCTATTACCCAAACACCGAGCGAACGATCCGCTCCTCACCACAGCGTGTCTCCGGTGATGCGGTTATTACGCCGTCAAAGTAGCAGTGCTTCGCCTTCAGAGAATAGTTCCCAGGTTTTATACGGTTAAAAGATGTCTGTGTCTCATTTGACTTTGTTATGTGTACATTATGTTACTATACAAATCACAACATGTAAATAGGAAAACGTTTGCGTTATTTTGCACTCATTTGGATCAGTATGAAAGCTGCAACCAGTCACATCGAGTCTTTGTGCTAAGCTAGGCTAGCGGTGGGTGCGTCAAACAGACTTATAGCACGCACGGAGATGAAAAAGGTATGTATGGACTTATCTAACTCTGGGGGGTAAGGTGAATAGGCTAAAGTCCCAAAAAGTCGGAGTGTTCCTTTAAGTTCATTTTATTTTGCTTTGCAAATTCACTTCCAGAAATTTAGTGGTTCAAATTCAACAGTAAATTCAACGTTGAAATCCCGAAACTGCATGAATAGCAGTAGATACCGAGCATAATCTACATCTGCTTTTAGTCGACCCCAGTGCTTAACGTAGCTTAAAGGGATAGTTCACTTTGACATTAATTTTTGGCAGTGGTGGAATGTAACGAAGTACAAACACTTCGTTACTTTACTTAAGTACATTTTTCACGTATCTTTACTTTACTTAAGTACAATAAATAGTGCCTACTTTTTACTTTTACTTCGTTACATTTTGCAGCAATTATTATACTTTCTACTCCACTACATTTCTACAACTTCTGTTACATTTTCGTTACATTTTCTGATCAGTTTTTCCCCTGCCAAAACGTAATCTGACCGTCCGTTCGTTGCACGTTTGTCTCACCAGTGACGTTTGGTTGCCATAGATACAGTATATCAACCCGGTCACACTAAATGCGTCTCACACGCAGTGTGTTTATCATGCAACTCATACGCGAAAATTTGTTTTTACGTGCATAGGAAACACACCGTGTGTAATATATGCTTGGTTTGGTTAGGATTATGGCAAGCCAAGAGGTTCAGAATTACACCATAAATGAATCGCGTTTACTGCCAACAGTTATTAACATTTAGTAAAAGCATGATATTGCCTAATTGCAAGCTTGTTTCGGAAATGGTGACATTTTTTTCCATCATTATTGAACATCATTATAGGAGTAGGCTATTAGGTTGAATGAGTTAGAATTAAATGTTTTATTAATCATTAGAAAATAGATATTAAGATAATAAATTGTTATGCAAGTACTTTTACTTTTAATACTTAAAGTACATTTAAAATAAAGTACTTTTTACTTTTTACTTAAGTATGGTTGTCATTGTGTTACTTCTACTTTTACTAAAGTAAATATTTATTTGGGTATTTGTACTTTTACTTAAGTACTGAGATTCAGTACTTCCTCCACCACTGATTTTTGGTATGTTTTAGCTTACCTCTTGCAACCAAGTTATAAGAGGTAAAAACGATACTGTTCGTTTTCTCACACAAACCGCTCGTTTCGTGTCTTAGGCCATCAGTGTGTACTTACATTTACGAGTCATTAAATCATGTTTAATCTGGACTTCTCTGTGCATGCTCTTTGAGGTGGACCCCATAGACCTCCATTATATGACTGACAGACAAGAACGGTTTGACCGAAAAATATCAAAATTGAAAATGCTGTGGAAACAAAGACACCTACACCTTGGATGCCCTTGAGGTAAGCTAAAACATACCGAAAATTCATTTCAAAGTGAACTATCCCTTTAATAGACTAATACAGTGATATAGAAGACCAAACTCGCACCTTGTTGCGGAAGTATGCCTACATACATGTACTGCATTAGATTAATGGGAAGGGAAGGGTCATCATAGCACTTTCATATTGTTGACCTATATTGTTAGTTTAACTGTAACTTAAGTCGCTTTGGATAAAAGCATCTGCTAAATGACTAAATGTAAAATTGGCTTGACATTCACACATTTAGGGACCGTCTCTTAAGTAACATTTGTAGTCCTATAGGCCTAAACATTTCCAACTTTTAATAGCAAACTTAAATTTATTTGTATAAATTGCACATTATGCCTGACACCTACATGGACACTTTACAGTTGGTTTTATGACTAAGTTTTCTTCAAATGCTATTAAAGTTAGAAACGTGTTTACCAATGTCGTGTGTAACTTTAGAGACGGTCCCTAAATATGCAACTGTCCAATGTCAAGCCAACTTTATGCCAGTCTCACTGAGAAACGCTGAGCATAAGTTCTTATTCTCTTTGAGTCCTTCTGCTTGTCTGCGAGTTTGCTCTTTTATATCACTTTATTAGTCCATTATGCCACGTTAAGTGTTTTAAATGTCCAGCAGGGGGAATCCTGACTTGAGGGAAACCCTAGAACGCAGCACATCGGCGCACTATAAAGTTAAAGCAACTAAACAAGCAAGAGAAATATGTCACACTCAAACGTAAAATTGGAATCTGTACATCCGCATCGGGGAATAACATTATAATCGAGAATGATGCATGTAGAGTACACAGGAAAAGTAATCATGAAGACACTGAATTTCACATTAAACATTCTTGTAAACAACTAAACATGGACATACTTTGATTGAAATCAATAAAGCCAAATGGGTGAATCAGATATCTCTAGAGTTAAGCAAACTGTGTTTATATTAATTTTTAATAATCGATTTTGGTGAAATTTAATCAATTTAATTTATTTCGACAAAAATTCTCTGATCATGGCTAATGATTAGGCTAATTTTCTTTTTTGTAGTCTTATTATTTGAAAAAAAAAATTGGACATACTGTATGGGATTTGCAGCATGTGGGATTTTTAAAACCCTTTAATTAATTGTATATCCATATTTTAATTATAATTTACCCACTGAGGCGTGATGTGAAGCAGGTCTCAACATTGGCACCCAGAATAAATGCAACATTTGATTATGCAATGAGTATGGTGTGAGCTCCTGATTATAATATATCTCCTAAGCATTAGCATGACAGTAATTGATTTCAGTGAGGCTGTGTATTAAAGAGAAGATGTCAGCACTACTGCTGCAAGGAAATTTAATTTCATAGTGACCTCAAGGTCCCTCCCACACACCCAGACCTGTAGACAGGAGAGGGTGCTGTGGCAGAAGTCAAGCTCAATTCAGCTTCAGAGGGTGTTTTAGACAGATCTGAGCTTGGCCCTGTTTCCCTGCTACAGTGAGCTGAGCTGTCGGCACAGCAACACATACGGCCCTTCCCTGTCTGCTCTCATTAAATCTTGCCATGTATAAACAACCACACAACCCCTCCTACCCGAACCCATTCAGGTATAGACATCCTGTCTCCGGGGAGAATAGAAGAACTTATCAAACCCCTCTCCACATGTATAACATGCTTCGCAAACTTGCTTAGAGAGCAATTGCAACCAGCTGAGAATTCGAATGACAAGACTTTTGACCCGCCGTTTTCTGGTAGAGGGTTAAATTGGAAGATTACCTGCTATAAAAATGCGTGCTTTTGAAAATATTGTATTTCTTTCTTATTCTTATTTCATAAAAATTATAAGGTTCCTCAAACCCTGAAAAGTTAATTTCTAGAAACCTCATAAAAGGAAAGGTACCCTTACAGCAATAAAGGAGCATAAATTCAAATGAACATTACTTCCCCTCACATTTCTATTGGATAAGAGATTGCCCCAAGAGATATGTTCGCTATTTTGGTCTGTTCAAAGAGAAAACTTAATCAGCCCTGACTTTGTTAATAAAAGTATAGAAGAGTCATGCATAGATCTTTTTTTTTTTTTTTTTTTTTGCACACGGGAACTTGCTGCTATAGTTTTCACAGTTTTTTTTTTCCATCACCTTTGCTGATATAATAGCAACAGTTCTGGACTACGCACATGTTTGCATTAGTTTGTTGTATCGAGCAAACAAAAAACTGCATAATTTTGCAAGTTTCAATGGGACTTTACTTTTGAATGTTCTCTGAACCATGATGAACCAAGTATTAAGTAGTAACATTTAAAAAATAGACTAATGTCCCAACTAAAACAAAATCGCCAGCTAGTAAAACAGTTAAGATTTTCTTTGAAACCAGGTTGGAGACAATTGACAAGTCTTCATGAGTGAATCATCATTGACCAATTTGTTTGGTTAATTCATGAACAAAACACCCAATTCATTTCGCTGTAGCTTTGTTTGGACAGTATTTTTAAGCAAAAACAGACAAAGTAACTAACGACATCACGTCTAAAATGTAAGTTTCTCCAAATCAACTGAATTTGTATTAAACTGTTGTATAAAATCAGTGTCACGCGACCCTCACTATAATAACTTCTCAGAAATTACTCCGTCTTAGCTTGATTTACTCTGACTTATTAAATTTAGTAATCTTATGTATTAATGGCAGATCCTGCATCCATAACACACTCTTTCCTGTGTAGAATTGCTTCATATATGAATATATGCACTTATTTATGCCTTCATATCCTGTGCATCAAATTGAAGCAAATAACCAGAAGAGTGACATGCTTGTGTGTGTGTGCACGTACAGTTTGATTCTCATTTACTCGTTACAGTTAGAGCAACTGAGTTATGATATGTTTCAACAACCGAATTGTTTGAAATAAGGTTGAATGTTATTGTAGTAAAGGTAATTTCACTGTCAAAGTCTTTAGTTACATAACATACAATATATGTTCTAGATAGAATATATCAATACCATGTTAGACTTTTATGTGTTTGTGTTGTTTTTTTATCCAATGAAAATTCATGTTACAGTTCCTTATTTCATGTTTACATGGATTAATACATATAAAACAAAATTGACCCTAGGCTATCAGCAACCAAAGCTATAATATTTTTGCTTGTACACTAACTACATTATATTAGCATATATATTTATTCAAAAAGTTACATCAAAGTCTAACAGTTAATGCTTTTTTTGCTCACTTTAAGACCTAACTTAATGCGAAGAGCTCAAAGAAAAGCAACAGTGTTGCTAGTTCTGACATTGCTGGACAATTACACACTATTTCAAAGTCATATTTCATAATATTTTGATTGATTTTAAAGTGGACTCCCCATGAACTCAAAGATTTTGGGCTTTTAGTATGAATATGTTAGCCTTACTGTTATATATTATATATCCTCTCGGCCTAATAGGAGAATATTAACTTACCTGAACTAACACTGTGCTCGATTTTACATCGAGCCGTTGAGTTTGGTAACTCTTACCGTTTCTCCTATACATTGTTCGGAAAGCATGCTAAAACTGTTCGCAACCATCCCCCCTCACCACTATAAGTATCAAGCATATTACTGTGCACCTTATGGCTGTTGTCTTCTTTTGTTTTAGATTACCAAGGCTTTCAAGTCATAGCTGTAATGGACACTCATCCTCATAGCCAAGCTACAGTTTAGACGTCCTCTTTTCTATGATTTGCCATGTCCTGTTTCGGTTGAAATTATACGTTAATGCAGTGAATAATGATGTGCGTTACAAGAGACTTCGGTGGGCCTTTTAAGTATGCATGCCTTTCTCATCTCCTTGGTAAATACAAGGCTGATGCACATTCCCGTAAGCTCATGTCCAAGGAACCAGAAATATCAAATGCTCACAAATATGAGTTACACAGGCGTTCATGTACACTGGGTAGGCAGAACATTAGGATGATAAGCACATGGCACAGCATAAATAGGAGAACCCATCCAGCCCATACTGCATTTAAAGGACAAGGAGCACTCATTCGCAGCTTAAGATTTTTGACCGTGAATTTGCATGCGACAACATTTTTGTTTTGATTGCATAAACAAATAGCTTCCTGAATGGCATCCCCTACCTGAAATTGCAGTTTGTGAAGCTCACAGTGTGCAGATTTTGTTCTTTAGAGACCTGGATTCAAAGGTGATGGTTACATTCTGAAGCAGTTTTGTTCAAGCTTTACTTTAATGGCTTATAGCGATTATCCTTAAGTGTTTGTCTTTCAGTTTCAGTTAGTTCAACACAATATAAATACATTTATGAGACCAGGGCAAATGAAATTCTGTCTTATTCTGTTTATTATCTCATGTGCAACATGACATCATGACTTTTGCGTAAACATACACGCCAATTTCAAGTCAAGTGGCGTGTTATCTCGACGCATTTTGAGCTATCCGCGTGTATGTCTACGCCATTAACGTCCACGTCATTCCGCGTGTCAAAGCAAAATGTACATCTACATCTGGGGAGCTATCTTTTTCTTTCCTAGGATGGTAAGGGAACAGTCATAAATGCCATTAACCCCAGTGACAGTTAGGTTTAGGGACAGGGTTGAGGTAAGTAATATATTTATATATACAATAATGTAACGTTAAGTCAACGGCGTTCATGAACACGCTGAAAAGCGATTATGCGTGTTGATAGCGCGCCAAAAATGGAAATACGAATTGCCGTGTCATACACACGCTTCCTTAATGAGATCAGTCTGTCATGTGGATCATATCTAGCTTTTACATTTGTTAAAAATGTCACATTTCGATTTTCGCTGAACGACAAGTTATGAAATTAGGAATGCTGAAATATATATATGAAGCATGACTCTGTCTTGATGGTGGTATGGAAATGAAGACCAGGAGGAAAGCAGTCAAGTAGGTTGAAACATGTTTGTTCGATACACCTCCATATTATGCGTTTTGATGAGGTAGGCTACTTATACTTTATTTTTAGAGGTGTGCAGGTAGGTGTGGAGAAAGTCAACACCAGCAAGATAGAGTGGATGTGGTGGCATTAATCAAGTCTTGATCCAGTCCATCTGATGCACCTCTACTATGAAAACTGAGAGAGGTTTGGCACCATGGCAATTTGCTGAATGTAATACCTAAGATAATTGGCCAAAGTGTGAGTCAAAATCAAGCACATTAGACCGGCAAAACCTTTGTCAGGGCAGAGGAGAGAACACAACCTAAGCGAAGAACACAATCAGCTTGCTTGAAACAAGCCCAACTGAAAGAGACTCAAAATAATAATAATCTTAAAGGGATAGTTCACCCAAAAATACCCTTAAGTTGTTCCAAACCTCTATGTGTTTATTTGTTCTGCTGAACACAAAGAAAGATATTTGGAAGAATGTTTTAATCAAACAGATCTCATTCCCCATTGACTACCATAGTATGTATGGAAGTCAATGGGGATTGAGATCTGTTTGATTAAAACATTCTTCCAAATATCTTCCTTTGTGTTCAGCAGAACAAATAAACACATAGAGGTTTGGAATAACTTGAGGGTGAGTAAATACTGACAGAATTTTCATTTTTGGGTGAACTATCCCTTTAATTTTTTTAAGGATAATTCATCCCAATGAACAGAATGGGAAATTATAAATGAAGGGGGTATGTTTCACAGAAATCATAAGTGACGAGTACACTCGCACAAGAGGATATTAATAAGTGCCAAGCCTTGTCAGATGGTGCTGATGATGCAGACGTTATACAGTCCACCTAAACAGAGGACTTGGAGAGTTGTAATGGAGTTCATGTGTAGAGAGCTGTATTTTTCATCTTGTCTTGTAATGCTGGGGTCTAGCATAACCCTGAACTGTTGAAGTGCACTATTCACCGTGCTAACAAGAAGGTTAAAAGAAGGTTTAAGAAGACTAAAATTAGAAATGTACTGGCTGCTATAAAAAGCAGCATTCATAAACACAACAAACACATTCGGAAGCAGGGACTGACTGACATGAATGGCAGCTTTGCAGTAAATTATTTACTGCAATTGCAGCAAAGGGCTCACACGGTGTGAAAAACACCAGATTGTTACCACATAGCACAAACCAAATAACATTTCAAGAGGTTGTTCTTTTCTTTTTTTGACTGTAGTAAAAAATCAACACCAAATCAGCATAATGATTTCTGAAGGATCATGGGGTACTGATGCTGAAAATTCAGGTTTGCATCATAGGAATAAACTGCATTAAAATGGATTTCTAAATTGTAGCAATATTTCACAGTATCGGTTTTAATTTATTTTGATTGTATTTTAAAAATATATATATGAGAGAGAGTGTGTGTTTTTATCATCAGCTTTTGCACAAAAGATTTGGTTAGGAAAGCAGTAACAAAAGACATCAAAACAGAATCAAATAATCATGTAATAAAACCTGTGGGTTGATTAAAACATTGTGTGATTTGGCCGAGACAAGCTCACAGTCTGCATTTCAGTTCATTTAATTGGGCTCATTTCTCATTGTAATGCTAGAAGAGAAAATATATCTCTCAGAGGAGGGCTGCCACTAAGTCAGGTCTACAAAAACATGTACATCCAATGGGCAGCCCTTAAAAAAATATTTTAGTCCTCTATTGAGTAAGACATCCCTGAGTGAAAACACTGGAGAGCTGCTTGAAGTGTAATTCTCATTTAAAAGCGACACTGACACTGTCATGTTTGATATTGTAAATCTGTTTGGTTTAAAGCAATCAACTGTATAACATGCTAAATAAATAAGTGTGACTTCACTGGATTGCTGAATTGCAGAGCTGCTTCAAACATATCCAGGTGAGAAAGCATCAGTTTAAGGGATAGTTCACCATTAACTGTATATATGTGAATAAAAGTATAATTAAATCTGTTCATCATATAAAGTGATCGTGTCTCTTCAGAAAATTTCTCGATTAGATTTATGATCTCTTTATGAACTTTGAAATGTCAAAGTGGTATTGTAGTTATAGCTGGAGGGACAGAAATTGTTCATTTTTAATTAAAAAGATCTTGATTTGTGTTCTGAAGATAAATGAAAGGTTTGAAATGATATATGGGTAAGCAATTGATGACCGAATTTTACATTTTTTGGGTGAACTATCCCTTTAACTGCTGCTTTCTCACCTCTGTCATTTTATTTGGGGTCTTTACACAGTGTTAAGGAAGTTTTTTTTTGGACATAATTGCTTTCCGGAGTGGTTCAGAAGATAGAGTATGTTTATACCTTTCAACAAGGACTGCCGCTCAGTAGTTTGTATGACCTATTTGTGTCTCATATCCACTTCTCGATAACAGCACTTACAGTTGACCAGCAAAGTAGGAGGTCAGATACTGTATGTCTGGGGAAGGTGCATCCCATTATACTGTCATGTTGAAAATCTGTCGGCTCTTTCGTAATTTCATTCATTAACAGTGCATTCCAGAGGGAGAACAAACTTGTTGTTACATGTTGTGTTGTTTCAAACAGAAGTGGTTAAAAATAACTTCTTCAGAGCCTTTCAAAACATCTTTATTTGACAAGCCACATCAGGCTCACAGTTTGCCTAATGCAGTGGTTCCCAAACTTTTTCTAGCGGGCCCGGGCCCTTCTTTCGTAGAGACAAATTCTGACAATTTTCAACGTTTAAGTGAATCCGAAGGCGAGATATATATATATATATATATATATATATATATCATTTTTTTTCTTTGATATTGTCTTATTCGAGTAGTACCAGCACTGATAGTTTGCCTGTATCAGTATTTAAGTGAATATTGTTTATTATCTTCATGAGGGCTGTTTCTGTGCTGTGATGCGGTCGGAAACCAGATTTAAACTTGTCAAAGTATCCATTCAAGCTTAAGAATTTGTTCACCTGATTGAAGACAACTTTTTCAATTATCTTGCCTAAAGGAAGACTTGAAATTGGTCTATAATTGCTTAATACGGTCTTATCCAGATTGCTCTTTCTCATTAGGGGCTTGACAACTGCATTTTTTAGTCAGTCAGTCTCTTTACAGTAGCAAAAAGACCGTGTGTTGTTTAAGATGCTTTTTATAATATTCAAGAAGAAAGTCTGTCTAGCTTTGGACTACAAGTTTTCTCTTTCACCACATGTGTTCGGCTTTTCTGCATTGTCTTTTCATATTTTACACAGCTGTTGAGTTTCTCCAAGGTGCTTTTTGTCTGCCACTCTTCTTTCCTGACTTTCACAGGAGCAATATCATCAATTACACTTAACTTTTGAGTAGAAAATCAGAGTCAGCAGACATGCTTGGTGTTAAAGGGATACTCCACTTTTTTTGAAAATAGGCTCATTTTACAACTCCCTCAGGGTTAAACATTTGGTTTTTACCGTTTTCGAATCCATTCAACCGATTTTCTGATATTTAGAAGAATATCAGTAACCAGAGAGTTTCTGGTCTCATTGACTTCCATAGTAGGAAAAAAATATACTATGGAAGTCAATGAGACCAGAAACTCTCTGGTTACTGATATTCTTCTAAATATCAGAAAATCGGCTGAATGGATTCGAAAACGGTAAAAACTCAACTGTTTTACTCCAGCGGAGTTGTAAAATAAGCCTATTTCCAAAAAAAAAGTGGAGTGTCCCTTTAAAGATATAGGGCCCTATCTTGCACCCAACGCAATTAACTTTGAACACCAATGCATGCATCATTCGTATTTTGCACCCGTGCAAAGCGGACTTTCCCTCCACAGACACATGCGCTCTGAGCTGAGTGCCGCTGTCCGCTCGACCTTCAGCGCCAGTTAGCATCAGTGTTGGCTACTGGCTGATCCAATCTTTGTTTGAGCACATTCATCACGTTTGGGGATTCTTCAGCTACATTCATTAATATTTAAAATCTGTCCTCAAGATGTATAGGCAGTGGTAGGAAACCAGTATTTGCAACCTTTGTCAGAGCCATCTGGGGTACTGTGGCAATATGTGATGTTCGTGAGTCATGACAATCTGATTTTCTTGAGTGCCCTTGGGTCTCGCTCCCTGTTTGTGCCATTGATTTGTATGTTGATAAGTTACTTGTTTCTCTACAATCAGTATGGCCTGTCAATGAGGACTAGATTCATGGGACTCACCATGGGCATCCATGACGAAGCTCTGTTGTGTGGTCCGTCTAGTTTGGTGGTCCCGCAAGTAACTTCGTTTCAAGAAATGCAATCCTTAATGCGTAAAAATCTGTGGTAGTTTGTGCAGCAAGTAGATTCTTGAACCAGAAGAGAAATTCTGCTTTTTTGTAGTAATCCAAGCTTTGTCGTTTGAGCACTGTCCTGATTTGGTGAAGTTAAAATTAGGTGATAAAATATGAAAGCGATTGAGCAAAGCGTGGAGCTGTAAACAAGAGCATCCTCAGCCCGATCTCATGAAAGTTCGTGTCTATGGCACGAATGTCATTTCTCGTGGCATTTATACGCCAAAAACAGTTTTTGCGTGTATTTGGCACGCGATTTTCGCGTACATATGATACGCACTTTTTTGCGTATAATACGCACGAACTCCCCACCCCCCTCCCCCCTAAACCTAACCCAGGGTTTTTTAGTGCGTACCATATACACGAAAAAAACACTTTTGGCGTATAAATGCCACGAGAAATGACACTCGTGGTATAGATACGCATCTTCATGAGACTGTGTTGGCATCCTGTAACAGAAGCTGAGCAGGAAGCAAAAGACTTTACAACTAGAAGCAGAACTGTCAGCCCGTTCTCATCCCAAGGCGTCATATACTTACGCTTTTGCCAATGCGTATGCATTCAACGCACTAGGCACCCTTTGGCGTCAATATGAGATGCAGATATATATATATATGAGCTAGAAGGCGCCTCCTAGTGGTCTAACCCTAACCCTACCACAGACCTAAACCTACCCATAACAGTAGCGTGTTATATTGACGCTAAAGGGTGCCATGTGCGTTGGATGTATACGCATTGGCAAAAGCGTCAGTATATGACGCCTTGGGATGAGAACGTGTTGGAACTGTTTACCGTAATTTAATCCACTTCACCATGCAATGTGACAATAAGAAGCGACACGTTTAGGAATAAAGAAATATTACTGCCAGATGGAGAGAATGATTAGAAACGAGAAATAAAAAAGCCAAAATAAGTAAAAAGCCAAATGGGGCATTTGTAATGAAATGAGTATATTAAGAGTATTAAAATCAAGGCACTTCATGACACAGGGGCTCTGTGTGTCTGCCCAAGAAACTTCTGGCTGTTGTGAGATGTTATATCATGACTGTCACAAAGCTGTCTCAGTTTTAGTTGGACTGTTGATTACAGTCCCTGAGGATATCTATCAAGGTCGGTTCTGTCAGATCTTATCAATAAAATCAGCAACATCAATAAAATACACTTTTTTCCCCCATCACCCCATACTGTGGTTATTTTTCTTCAGAGATCTGAAATGATGTTGTTGAAAGTAGAAAATTGCTTTGTATATAATAGAAAGTGTAATTATATAAGATTGCACATAGGCTACCTCCTGGTCAGTAAATGATTCATCACAACAGGATATGAGCTTCTTTATGTTCGTTTTCACATGTATGTGTTTTTATTTATTTATTTATTTTTGCTTTAGTGAGTGCTTATATGGCTAAACAGCACATGTCCTTCGAAAAAGTTTATATTATATTATAGTCACATAGCATAGTAATTAGAAACTCTCATGACGAGGAATACTTCAAGTAGACAGGCTTAAAATCAAATACTCCGAAAGCAGGATAAAAAAAACACATTGACGAGAACAGACCAACACTGAGGAACACAGGGACTAAATACATAGAGCTAACAATGGAACTTGATGAAATAATTAATGAACACAGGTGGAAACAGGGAAACTTGGCCATATATTTTTCTTTCCGGTTTTGCCGTTTTTTTTTAGCTTTTGGAAAACTCTCCAAAGCGGATACATTTGGAAAGTTCACTGAGAGAGAGAAATAGTGTTATCCTCAACCTTAAAACGAGCATGTATGTAAAAAAATTCTTATATGACTGTTTTTATCGTTACTGCAAAGAGTTAAAAGAGACCACCCCCCCCCACCCCCCTCCGTAGTGAAAATCTAATTTCTATTTGTCGATGTGGTTTTAATATGCTTTAAGACAAACCAAGGTGCAATTTCATGTCATCGCCATTGCTGAGTAAAAAATCGGGTACTTTTGTGGGTGAATTATGCTATATGATGTATATTACGTTGTTATGATACTGATTTTTAGAAGGAAGCTGTGTGACTCTGAAATGGTGAATGAGAACATGGTTTGTGTAACATTATCAACATATTATTAGCTGTCTGATAACGTAGTCAAGTAAAAGTCATACAGTATATTGATTATAGTGCAATAAAATATATTGAGAGGTTGATATTGAGTGGTTTTAATGCACTAAATTGCTGTGAGATACAAGTTGTTCCATTATAATCAATGAAGACCCAAGTTACAGTCATAAGTAATGCTTTTAAAAGCTGGAAAATCAAAAAGAGGGTTTTGTTGTTGTTGTTGTTTTTGCTGTGAACTGATGCAACTGTATTCTGGATGTACGCCAGAGAAGATCATAAAAGTTAGAGTAGATAACTGAAGAGGGGATTTAATAAACCCAAATGCATTTAAAAATATACAGTATTTAAATTTGGATGTCAAGGAGTACAGCATAACAACAGTTGTTGCAGTAGACAACCTGGTTTTCTTCCCTTCACATCATATTGCTGTTTAGGCCCAGTTTAAGAGACTCGCCTGAACTGCTGATGTTGCTGGTTTTAGGATAAAAGGGCAGAAATAGTGCAGACAGGTATCACAAAGAGTCAGTGTGGAAGTCAACCAATGTAAAGGTTAGATAAAAAATCAAGTGGCATTAGGACAGAGGGACGGAGAGAAAAAGATATCGGGGAGAAAATCTTTGCAGGAAAAATTGCATGCAAGTAAACAATAACCTTGAGCTATGGGAGCTTGAATTTGTTGCAAAACCTGTTTTAGAAAAAAATCCATTAAAAATCCTTACAAATGACAGCTTTGCAGACTTCAACTGAAAGTTTATTGAAAGACTTACAATAAACTGAAAGTCAGTTTATTATACTTTTAAGAGGAAGATTCATGCATTTCATGTCTTCTTATTATCACTTCCCAATGGCAAGTCACCGATCCCCCTGCCATCTCCAATTTTACAGTGAATACATACCAAAAGAGTGATTTTTTTTTTTTATTTCACATTTGTCAATTCTCCGGTATTACAGTTTTTCTAAGTCGCTTTGGTACATTTCTTGAATCATCCTCGACAATTGTAGCAAAACAGTTTCTCAAAACAATTCGTTCAAATAGCAAAACACCATGGATTTCCTGCAAAAGCCAGTCTCTTGATCAAAATCTTTAGTTCATCTCTTAAAAGTAAATATCTGTGTCAATGAACATGTCAGAACGACAAGTCCTTGTGTCACTGCATAATACAGTCACATTTTTTAGTCATGTTGTCAGTATAACAGTGTACTCTGGAGGGATGTTCTGAAACTATGTAAACTATGGCTAAGTTTTGATGAAAATTACTGTAAATTGTAGGTTACGCACCTTAATGTATGTGGGAGTTTGATTGCGCCTGGACAAGATTCACACGCTTTTACTGTTTGTGCTTTAATTTGTTGACAGACCATATCATTACGATACAGAAAGGAAAAAAACAGCACTGCATAGCATGTAGAAATGTGAACAGAACAGATTTAGATTTAGTGGGAGACAATTCAACAGAGACTGACTGTAAAAGATTTTGATCAACATGACATAAGCAATTGATAATGTAGGAAACAGCAGAGGCTTGTACGTAATCATTTGCATGGATGTACCAAAGCATTTGCAACTTCTTCAAAGAAATGAGAAACTGCTTTTTTGATGTCCACAAGTAACAAGTGGCCACAGAAAAGTAACTCTTTAGCATCTAGCTGTGATCATAATCGTAAAATTTACATTAATTTATAAGCAGACCAGAATCAACTCGCATGAATGTGCACAAAAGTTTTATATAACTCAGGGCTTAAAGTATTCCGGCACCGTGCCGGATCTCCTATGTGTGCAGGGAAAACTGCATGCGGTTTAATAAGGCTTGTTTGAGATGCGCCTTGCCATGCTGACGTATGTCAAAAAACTCTTGCGAGCGCAAGGTGGAGCATCTATTATGTTTTTTCACCGTGTAACATTTTCCAATAAATTTTTGTCATTAAAGGGGTGATGAACTGAGAAATTCATCATATTATGAGAATATCCTGTAAGTTTCAGAACGGAAAACGTCCTTGTTAGTCCAATAAAAGCTTTTATTGACACCAGGCTCAGCAAACGACTCGTTTTTCAAACTGGGAACTATGACGTCAAAGAGGATAAAACACCACCCCCGCAGAAGAAGATCAACGCCTACTTCAACACGGCCGGTTTAGCCCCGCCCACCGATTCACGCATTACACGCGTAGCTAAATAACATAGATGCCTACCTCGTGATGACAAACCGGATGGAGCTACCGAGTAACACAGAATATTGTGCAGTGCCTGGTTGTGGAAGAAGACAGTCGCTGCATAAGCTCCCTCTGGATTCCAATAGGCCTGCATGGTTAAACTTTATTTTTAATGACGTTCCAGCTGATGAGCTAAAACATTGTCCGTCTGTTCGCTTCATTTCACTGAGGATTTTGTAAACAAGACTGGATTTGCAGACCAATTAAGATTAAAGAACGGTGCTGTGCCGTCTATATCGGACTCTGGGTCGAACATGTATGGGCGAATCATTCCGGTTGCCATTTTACAACATTGGACGTTTTCAAAACAATTTCCCCTAAGTGTGCCGACGAGTGAGTTGAAACTCATTATAATATGCAAAACTGTTATCCACTCACAGCAGTGGGTGTTTACTTTCAAGTCTTCAGTGTGAGACGCCCATAAAAAACGAGCGTTTTTCAGCTAGGCTCAAAACTAGGGTACAAAATAGCCTATTACTTGTTCATTTTGATGTTTTTGAATGCAAAAACTGAGCGAATGTCATAAGTTGACCTCAGCCAACAATATAATAAAATTTAAAAAGCCAGTTCATGACCCCTTTAAACTTGACAAAAAAGAAGTTGCCGGACTACGGTATGTTATTCAAGTTCAAATCACACTCACCTAAACATGAAGAAGCCACAAAGATGAATATCAAGACGGATTGCTGCTATCACACTGTTCTCTCATTGAGAACAATCATTGGCGCAAGTGTCTTTGAAGTGTATGAGTGGAGCAAAAGTGTAATAATTCACAGCGGGGGAATCAGACATCATGGAGCCTGCATGGGCGAGGGGTTTGAAGATTAACTGGAACAATGGTGTGTTTGATCGGGCCACTCATTACACAAGGCACAGAATGACATTTAGCATTGTTTCCATGACAACATTTATAACATCAAGCAAAGTAGTTTTCATATGGTTTATGATGATTAGTAATTTGTTACATATTTCATTTTTGTGTGTGTGTTTTTTTTTTTTTTTGTCTGCTAAGTAGCAATGTTTGTTATTATTGCTAGTTTTCAGACAACAGCTATGGAACAATATGATCGCAGTTTGTTTTATAGACAGAAAGATTGATAGTACAGTTTGTATATACCTTTAATATTTGAAGAATAAATAACTAAAAATAAAATAAAATTAAGCACATGTATTCTTCATTTGGGAAATTACAGTTTCCTAAAAAGTTTGTGCCCCTTATTGCAGGTTATGTGACTGTTATGTTGTTAAGTGTGTACTGATTCTGCCTGCTGACGACCTGAGGCGCTTTTCATAGTTGTACTTGTCTCCTCTTGTTGGGCATCTGGGCCGTCCAGTTCTCTCTCTGTCCAGATGTCTAATCCAGTATGCTGTCTTCTCTCGAGACAGAAGCACTCATCAGTGCCTGGAATGGAAATGCTAATGCTATTGTTTCACGAAACCCATTGTCGCAAAGTATCATCGGTTCAACCATGTTGGTTTTGCACGTGGTGGAGTAATAACTACTTTTAATGAAACTGTTTGAGATCCAATTAACACTAGATTTTTTTATATATAAAGTACAGACATGTCATCTGAGGACTATTTCTAATTTGGCTTTATTACCAAACTCAATATTTGGCTCGTTCTTACATAGTAGAGCACGTTCGCACATGCGCACTCTTCAAAATAGGTACTTTAAATCTTTTGAAAAACTAAAAGACGTAAATTACATTTGTATGAATTCTAAATAAAAGGCACCGGTTGTACTGATTGTCAGCTTGCTTATTTTGCTCAAGATAAGGATTTATTACGTCCAAATGTGATGAGAGCTGTCATTCAAACCACACAACTTTGCGATGCTGTTTGCGAATGTTCGTTGGAACGATTGTTTCGGGAAACACCGACTCGTTGAACTGCTGATAACGATGGAACTTGCGACCATAGTTGGCTTTCGGGAAATGTAAGCCTAAACTTGACATACACTGTGAACTTTTCCCTCAAACCTGATTGGTTGTTTGGAATGTTGGTCCAGGATAAACAAACTTGGTGAATTCCCGACAGGCAGAAAGACAATTTGTACACAACAAGCATAGAGGCAGAGGTCATGATGAGATGAGATGTTTGGAATGGAGACCGAGTACTACTTACCTGGTGATTGTAATCTCTGGCGAAATAGGTTTTTATAAGAAGATATTACCACGGAATACAATGCCCCCTTTATGTCCATCTATAATTTCTATCATCAGAACTTTCTCACCCACTCACATTGTCCTCCTGTCTCCTAACTAACAAATGCCACTCTATTTGGTTTAGTGTGGAGGTGGGCGATGTATTTATCTTCACCTCAGTTAAACTCTTTTAGTCATAGAGGTTTGTGTAGAAATAGCTTTAACAATGAGTTCCTCTGACCATGTAATGAACTACAAACGAAAAAATTCCCGTTCCATTTTTTTGCTCATTATCACCATGGAGTGAGTTTAAACCTGCGGCAAATATGAATTGTGACATAATGAAGAGTTCATGTCAGGGTTTTCAGCAAACGGTAACATAAAGCAGTGATGCAAAATGAGGCATATGCAATTCATTCAGCAGTGCATTTGTTCTTTGTGCCATTCGATTACTTGTCTTTTTCATTTTCAGCAACATTTAATTGCCATTAAAGCCCATTATTGTTCCTGTTGCAATAGTTTTTTTGTTTTGTTTTTTCCTGAAATACAAGCTATATCTATCTTATTTTTTCAGGAAAACACTTCAATTTGCATGCGTCGTCTAGCTCCCGGTGTCATTCGCTTCCAGTTATTTTTAGCTGTACAAAAAAAAGCTTGTTATGCTGGTTGATATTGTAAACTGGTAATCCTTATCATTTTATTTAAATGTGTTGTCTAAATTATAAACACGCTTGTTTGTAGTGCAAACACAGTGTAAAAAAAAAACATTTTTAATGATTTGTAATCACAACATTTTTTCTTTTGTCAAATCAACTTAAATAATTTATGTAGTTCAGATAACATAATATTTTGAGTTTCTGATGATTAAATCAATCTCCTTCATTGTATTAACTAAATTTTTTCCATTTCAGTGAACTTTATGAATTTGAAGGGAACCAAGTTAAACCAACAATATTTTTTTATAGTGCAGTTTTACAGTTCACTGCACTTTGATGTATTATTCTCATTATTTTTCTATTGAGGCTAATAAAACGTAAGTCTCGCACATTCACAGAATACACCTTTCTTCTGCATTGAAAAATGCGGTGAGTGATACTTTCTTTTTTCAGAGCGATTTTGTAGTTCAAATTAATAATTATAATTGTACATCATCATCTATCAGCTGCTACTCAATACTCAAGGTGGATAATTTGCACAAGCCGGCTCCTTTGTGGCAAACGCCATCCTCCCATTTACAGCACCTGCCTCCCATTAATGCTTAGAACTGCTGAATAGTCATGCAGTGAATTTCCAGTTTTCAAAAAAGTGCACTTTTCCTCACTTGTTACTTTTTTTTTGTAAACACATACAGAATAGCAGTAATTTTTTGATATATTATTACAATTTTAAACCACTGTTTTATATTTCAATATATTTTAAATAATTATATTTACTTAGCTATATTTTATTTAGCTTTATTCTTGTGGTGGCAAGCTGAATTTTCAGCATCATTACTGCAGTCTTCAGTCATCACAAAGAAAAGGCATTTTTTCTTACTGTTACAATGCAGGTTTCTCTTGTGTAAGGAAGCCAATTATGAGCAGAGAATCAAGACTGTGTGGGTTTATATGTACATTAAATTGGCAGCACTAAAAAGCCGATTACATTCACAACAATTACATTTAAATTGTTAACATTATTTATTAGTTTTTTGGCAATGTTCCACTGGCCTTGGTTAACATAAATCATGTCATCTTTTTATATATGAAACATATGTATCTTATTCAGCATCTACCCAAACTCTCCTGTACTGTTTTTTTTTTTTTTTTTTTTTTTTTTTAACAGAGTAAGATATTTTTGGAAATACGCTGAAAGACGTACACGCAGTGTTATTGAGTCAGCATTAAAAATCAGAAAAGACTGTTATGTTTATGTATACAAATATGTTATGTTACTGTAATGTTTTTGTATCAAATTGAAGACGACTCAAAATAATGACATTAGATCTGAGGATTGGCGTATATGTTATTTGACATATCAATCTTATTTGCATATGTGAGTGAATACTGTAAAAATATTTTCATGATTTTTAATCACAACATTTTTTCTTTAAAAATGTTTATTTTTAAAATGTAAAATCTTTTAAAAATAAAATTAATCTCCTTCATTGTATTAACTCAATTTTTCCATTTCAATGAATTTAAAATTTTAAGGCAACCAGGTTAATTCATTTTTTTTAAGTTAACCAATAATATTTTTTTAAAGTGACAAACAGTGGGAACAAGCCAGGGAAACCCTGATGTAATATAATATCTAATGCAATTAATGTTGATAACAAAGAATGGAATATATTGCATGTCTTTCTCTTTTATATCAATACAATATAAGATTATATCCTATTCAAAGCAATGTGATTAATGAGTTAGGTCAAAAGTAATTTAAAAGTAATCAAAATAGCTAGCTTGTATTGCCTAAAATGTGTTATTAACTACAATATTTGTCATGTAATTTGACACCAGTAATGGACATCAATTTGTAAGTAATCTCCCCAGCACTGCATGTATTTACTTTGGAAATAAATGTCCCAAGTATCCTGAATTAAAAAAATTAGAAGTATAGTTTAATAAAAATCTTGTCAATCATGTTGGATTTGGGCCACATTTTTTCATCCATATCCCAGTTTATATGTAGCAACCAGAATGACTTATTTTTGATGCTCTCGGGGGATAGTCCCTGCATGCCAACAGCCTGCACGCCTCAAGACTCACTGATAAAAGTGCAGATCTTAAGCTCTCTGGTATCAAGTAAAAAAAAAAATTCAACAGCTAGAGTGAAGGAAAGAGGAATGGCAGGCCAGGAAGCTAATTTGTGTGAGGTGAACCTCTCATATATGTTGACTACATGGTCATAGTGAGTGTAGTCTTGAGTACTGTGTTGTGTCTCAAGTGGTAGGAATAAAAGGTCATGCAATGTACTGCAGAATTTCAGAAGGAGAGACATGTCATTTATGGGCTTCTTATGAAATGGTGTTGTCGGATCCCCTGCTGACTGACATAAGAGCTACTCCGCTTGTGTTATTTCTAAGAACACTTGACAATACCATATGGACAATTTCTCCTTCACCATTTTCATCCTTAATGATGCTCTAAAATCTGTAAAAGAACATCTAAGAAAATGTTTTTTGTTGTTGTTGGTATTTTTTTTTAAAAAAACAGTTACCCATATGCTGTAGATGGATGGATTTCCCCTGCTACACTGTAAAAAAATATTGATGGTTTAACTTAAAAAAGTAAGTAACCTGGTTGCCTAAAATTTTTAAGTTCATTGAACTGGAAAAGGGGAGTTAATACAATGGAGATTAATTTAACCATCAGAAACTCAAAATTATATGTTATCTGAGCTAAATAAATTATTTAAGTTGATTTGACAAAAGATAAAATGTTGTGATTCACTGTAAAACAAATTTTGTTGGTTTAACTTAAAAAAGTAAGTAACCTGGGTTGCCTTTAAATTTTAACTTGATTAAACTGGAAAAAGTGAGTTAATGCAATGAAGTAGATTAATTTAACCATCAGAAACTCAAAATAATAAGTTATCTCAACTAAATAAATTATTATAAAGTTGATTTGACAAAAGAAAATATGTTGTGATAACAAATCTTGAAAATATTTTTTACAGTGATTGTGTGGAGATGGACATTTATGTGGTCGGCATGATGACAACAGCCAATCACTTTACTTTTCCGTTGTTTCGCAATTGGCGACACTGTAAAAAATTGTTGTAAACGCAATTGGCTGCGTCTCCACTAGGGTATTTGCATAGGCGATCTGATTTGATGAAGCCTGTGACCGTGCTTAAAAAGTATTTATTATTACTATTATTACTCTTTATTTCAGACCTATGGGTCCAAATCAAACAAACAAAGAAGAACGAGAACAGTACATACAGACATCGGTTTACAAACAACACACACATTAATTAAAAAATGCAACGTCTGCTATGAGCGACGCCAGTGACGCGACATGCCTTTACCCACAATTCGGTTTGGCAACGCATTAGATCACTCATTCAAAGTAAATGAAGAAGCATTAACTTCGACAACCTGAGTAATTGCACCGTTAAGCGCGGAGTCTTCCTTAACTTTTAATTTGTAGCTGCTGTTCGAATGGTAACTTGGTAAATTTGTTGGTAATCAAATATTCAATAGCTCGACTCTCCATATTTAAGTTGGTACATTATCAGCTGTAGCAGTTCAAACTAATATTTCCTAATTTACGTTGATATACCAAGGGAGGCTAGACTGAAAGCCCAATCACTCGATGGTGATTGGCTAATTTTTTTTTTTTACCAACAGAGGCAAAAGTCTCCAGCTATGGATTTCTCTATCCCCACAGACTCGCCCTTCAGCACAGTTTTCATAACGGTTGTTATAACATTAGCACATTCGGGGAAGAGCAAGTGTTTTCGATTTCAGCACTATTTTGGGGAGTTAGTTAGTAGATATGCACATTCTGTGACATGACATGAAATGAATAACTGGAAATTTGATTAAGTCAGTACTACTAGCTTATTTTATGAGGGAAAATAGTCCGACTAAAAGATTATTGCAGTCCAGTGGAACCATAAAAAAAGCAATATTTAAGATGTCGTTTGATAGTAGTTTGTGCATCGATCATACCACACTTTCTGGTAGACTTTCTCCTGTGGCTGTTGGTAGATGTGAGATAGAAGGAAGATGGCCCATCTTAACCCCTGCTGTGTTCGCTTAATAAGAGTCTCAAGGGATGGCATACAGGATTTTAGTGAGTCACATCGGCTTTCTGTGCCTGTGGGAAGCAAGCTCAGAGGAGACATGCTGCATTACTGCAAGTAGACATCAATGTATTAGCTTCATTTTTATTCAATGACAACGTACTGCTCTATCAATAGGCTTACAGTCATCAGATGACCTTCTTTGACTGCAGCTGTGACTTATATATTCTAGGAAAAGGTTGTTTTTTTTTTTTGGAATTGATAATTGCATTGATAGGCAATCACTGAACACAAATATTCTCACTGCGATGACCAATCATCAAACAGATCCTTGATGGATTACCTTTTTATTCTATTTATATTATTTTAGTTATCAGTTCTGCACATTTAGGTGTTTCATGTTAAATTTTATGTAACATTGAATATACAGGCCCCAAAAAGACATCTTGCAATGCCTTATGAAGGGAACTGCTTTATGGGAGCCATAAAGGGAGCCATTTATGGTTCATATAACAGCATGTTTTTAAAGGGGTGATGAACTGAGAAATCAAATTTTCCTCAAGCTTTTGACATCTGAGGACATCATATTGTAATATCCTGCAAGTTTCAGACACCAGATCTCAACCCAATAGAGCATCTTTGGGATGTGGTGGAACGGGAGCTTCGTGCCCTGGACGTGCATCCCACAAATCTCCATCAAGTGCAAGATGCTATCCAATCAATATGGGCCAACATTTCTAAAGAATGCTTTCAGCACCTTGTTGAATCAATGCCACGTAGGATTAAGGCAGTTCTGAAGGCGAAAGGGAGTCAAACACAGTTGTGTGGTGTTCCTAATAATCCTTTAGGTGAGTGTAGATTATGTATAGGACACGTTCATTCAGTTGATAAGGACGAAACAAAAGCTACTGTTTATTATATTGTTCTCAATGTACAAATGACCAAACGTTCCAGCAATATGCATTATTTTCATTACCGGAATAAATATATAGCTGCAATCATCCTGACTTATTCATTCACACACTATACTGACACTGTCAAAAATATTGATGGTTTAACTTAAAGTAAGTAACCTGGTTGCCTTAAAATTTTAAGTTCATTGAACTGGAAAAAGTGAGTTAATACAATGAAGGAGAATGATTTAATCATCAGAGACTCAAAATTATATGTTATCTGAACTAAATAAATTATTTAAGTTGATTTGACTAAAGAAAAAATGTCGTGATTACTACACTGTAAAAAATATTGTTGGTTTAACTTAAAGTAAGTAACCTGGGTTGCCTTAAAATTTTAAGTTGATTGAACTGGAAAAAGTGAGTTAATACAATGAAGGAGATTGATTTAATCAAATCATTTAATCATGTTCAAAATGTTGAGATTTTTTTTATGTTTGGAAAGGAGTCTCTTATGCTTACCAAGGCTGCAGTTATTTGATTAAAAATACAGTAATTTATAATACAGTATAATAATAATACAGTATTATAATTTCTATACAGTAATATTTTAAAATATAATATATTCCTGTGATGTCAAAGCTGATTTTTCAGCATCATTACTCACATGATCCTGCAGAAATCATTCTAATATGCTGATTTGGAGCTCAGGAAATTGTCACTTTTTACTTTTTATTTCATGCCACATTTAAAATCTCTTGCGGTACACTGATCAGCATAATAGTTGACTAAGATGCAGTACACAGCATTTTCTGGATGCCTTTGAAATGATCATCCTGGCCTTAATTCTTATCTTGCAATCTATTTTTCATCTCTGCGGTATGATAATAATATTTTCTTCCTTTGATCTCTCACTTCTTTGGTTTTTGTGTTTTGTGTCTGTTAAGCTCCTTAGTGACTGTTGTTTCCTTTTGAATTGTTTTGTTGCCTTTTTCTTTGGTCTTGTCTCTAACTTTATCATCATTGGTATCACTATTGATAATATCGGCTTTAAATGGTATCGGACTCGCATATTCAACTTTACTAGCAAAAAATACTATTTGCTTTTCTTACCATCAGCTCCCAATGTGGCTGGAAACACATTTCAGATGCTATTATAGACACGGCTGGATCCACATCATTGAGACATGCAGTCACAGACAGTGTGTGTGTATCAGCAAAAGCACTCCTGTTCACCTCTGTCACAATGTGTCCCTGAAATGCGAATCATAATTATTTAGTTGGCATAATGGACAAAGTCTTTTTGCCTGGATCTATACCCATTTAGATTGAATTGAAACATTTATTACAGGTAAAGCAAAGTCTAAACTAATAAAAGAGTGCTGTGGATAAGCTAATCCTTAGGGGTGAATCAGTGATCTCAATTAGAATGACTAGTCAAGGTGTTTTTTGTTCATATATGCAGTGAGTCATAATTTCCAAGTTGAGGGTTTTTTTTTTGTATGGCTGTATTCATCATTCAATGCATTTTAATAGAGTTGAACTATAAGGAATGTCCAGGTTCAATATAATGCATTTTTCTTATATCTCTTTTTTTGGAAAAACTATAAATCATGGTTATTATTATAAAAATAATATTATGAAACTAAAACCACAAAACAGTTTTGAAACTGAAATAAAATCAATTAAAAAAAACCTAAAGGGCCTAATTTACATGTATTAATGTTTTTTTTTTTTTTGCCAACATAACGAAACTTCCAAAAAAAGAACTTCACTTCCTTTGCTTATTTTAGAAATCATTGATATAGTATCACTGATCTAGTTTTTGTTAGTATTCTTTCTGTTTTCAATTTGTATTAGTTTTTCTAATATTTTTTTCTATATAGATTTTCTTAAAATTTTAAGCTTATTTGGTTTTAGTTATTTAAACAAAAATAAGAATTGTTGCCTTTGCATCTAGATTAAATAAAATAACTTCAAAAGGGCTATGTGTGGAATTCAGAAAACCTTTTTAATAGCGACACCGGTAGCCATTAAGTGAACTGAAGCAACTTATTGCTCACGCTAGCACCATAGTCTAAACTCTACTCTACAAGGTAACGTACAAGAGACTGAAAGTAATTCAGTTGTTTTTATTTTTTTGCTTAGAAGTAAAAAAAAAAAAAAAAAAAAAGAAGTTGGGAAAACCTTTACAGCGACATGTTAACAAGCATCCAGACACCGTCCAAGCTGCTGAGAGCGAAGGTTAAATTAATAAACTTATTCGTTGCACTCTTTTCTCGAAATAACAAAATAAAGTTAAGATAGCATCTGAGCTATGTGGATATGTTTGCACCAGCTGTGATTCACTGGGATCATGTTGACTATTGATCTGGCTAGACCAGGGGTTCCCAAACTTTTCCATGACAAGGCCCCCCAAATACCACTAGGTTCTGGCCAAGGCCCCCCTTTTCCATAATGTGTTATTGAACCCATCGACAATACTACGGCAAATGTAGAAATAAATAAATAAAACATCTAGGACTAGGTGAACATCCATTAACCTTTATTGGTGTTGAAATAATAACATTTGTATGTCAAATATTCACATATCTTCATATCTTGTACAGTAATTTCAACATTCAATATTGTATCTGTGTCAGTGAATGGAAAAAGATCTTAACAAGATGGTGTGTGTGTGTGTGTGTGTGTGTGTGTGTGTGTGTGTGTGTGAGAGAGAGAGAGAGATAGAGTGTGTGTGTGTGTGTGTGTGTGAGAGAGAGAGAGAGAGAGAGAGAGAGAGAGAGAGAGAGAGAGAGAGAGAGAGAGAGAGAGAGAGAAGAAGAGAGAACAAATGGGAAGGCTGGGTCTAGTGGCAACATTCAACAACATTGTGTGTGTGTGTGTGTGTGTGTGAGAGAGAGCATATTAATGGGATGGGTGGGCCTGGTGGCTCCTACACAGTTTGTCAAGCCTGGGCTTTATGTCCGTCAGTGCAACACGCATGTCACTCTCCACATTTAGACATGCTCTGTGTTTTGTTTTAAGTACTTTTAAAGTTGAAAATCCAGACTCACACAAATAAGTGGTTGCAAAAGGAAGAAGGCATTTCAGAGCACTCTCAGCTAGGATGGGAAAGTCATTTCTTACATAAATCCAGTAGTTAGAGAGGGAAAGAGACTCAAATTTAGTTTTTAAATCCCATGAAGTAGTCATCTCAATCAGCTCCTCCTGTGATTTTAAGTCCAGACAAGTGCCTACATCAGGGGCAAATGGGTTCCTTACCCAGTTTAGATGAGTGCTGTCAAGGTCAGGGAAATAGTCTCTGAAATATCCCTGGAGGTGCTCCAGGTGGGATTGTATCAGTGGAGAAATTGTGTCCAATTCACCACCAGATGACAGCAGCTCTTGGTGTAATAGTGGGAACATTTCTGTAATTCCCTCCTTAAGCTTGTTTGACCACAGTGTAATTTTCAGGGAAAAAGCACGCACTTTGTCTTGCATATGCACGATGTATGTGTCACGCCCTTGCATGCTTTGGTTAAGCACATTCAGATGACAAAAAATGTCTGACATATATGCAAGTTTGAGAATCCAGGCTGGATTTGTAAAACGGTCAGCCAGCAAACTCTGCAACCTCCCTCCGCAACTCATAGACACGGTTCAAAACTGCGCCGCGTGAAAGCCAGCGTACGTTTGAGTGAAGCAGCAATCCATCAAAACAGGCTCCCATTTCTTTACAAAGAAGAGCAAACAGTCTGTGTTTCAGGGGGCGGGCTTTAATAAAGTTTACAATGTGAATTATGTCCTGTAGTACCTGATTAAGCTCATCATCCAACCGTTTAGCCACCAATGCTTCTCGATGGAGCATACAGTGCGTGAACACCGCATTCGGGGCTTTCTGTTTGATGAAAGCCGTCACCCCACTGTTCTTCCCAGTCATAGCCGCGGCCCCGTCAGAACACACACCCACGCAACGAGACCAGTCAAGTCCATTTGAATTAATATATTCATCCAGAACTTGAAAAATCTCTTTCCCGGTGGTTCTACTTTCCAGTGCTTTACAAAACAGTATTTCCTCAACGAACATTTCTTTGGAAATGAATCTGATGTACACAAGCAACTCTGCCACGTTCGCCACATCCGTGCTCTCATCTAGCTGCAGTGCAAAATATTCGCTAGCTCTCACCTGGTCCAACAGTTGAGCAGACACATCCTCAGCCATTTCTCCAATACGTCTGCTCACAGTGTTATCAGAGAGTGGTACAGCATCAATTTTCTTGGCAGCATCCTCACTCAGTAGCTCTTTAACAATGTCTCGGGTAGCTGGTAGTATCAAATCCTCCCCAATTGTGTGCGACTTTTTAGCTCGCGCAATGTGAAAGGAAGCCAAAAATGATGCCCTCAAGGCTCTCCCAGGGACAGTAGCTTGCTGCACGAATGTTGCTGCCTGCCTGGTCAAATGTTCTTCCTTTCTTTTAAAAAAGTCGATTGGTTTTTCGGCCTCTGCTGGGTGCTTCAGGTTCAGGTGACGTTGAAGTTTCGATGGTTTTAAGCATTCGTTGGAGAGGATCTCGAGGCAGAGAACGCATTTGGGGCACTCGTGTCCATTTTTCTGCGTGAAGCAGGTAAATCCATACTTTATGTATGATGCGTCATACCTACGAGTCTTACTCGGCCAGGAGTTCGTTTTCTGATTTTTTTTATCTGAGGTTTCGATAGCTGGCTCGTCAGGTTTTTTCCTTTTGAAAAATCTATCCATTTTGATAGAGCTAGCCAGCTAAATAGCTGAACAGCTGAGCACTGGCGGTTGTTACCAAGGCTACACTGACAGATAACGTGATGGCGTACCAGCCAATCAAAAAGATTAGCATTAAAAGTTTAATGTTCAGATATGCGACAAATTATTATAATGCTATTTCATTATAATATTTATAATATATAATATATATTTTGTATTTTTTAAAATTTTTTATAAAATATATAATTTTTTTTTTGCTTACATTTTTTTTCTTCCAACTTGCTGCGGCCCCCCTAGCGCCCCCTGGCGGCCCCCCAGGGGGCCGCGGCCCCCACTTTGAAAACCACTGGGCTAGACTATCGTTTGAATTAATCTCTTTGCATGACTACACATTAAAGAGATAGGTCACCAAAAAATGAGAATTAGCCCATGATTTACTCACCCTCAAGCTATCCTAGTATTTGACATTCTTCTTTTAGACGAATACAATCAGAGTTATGATAAAATACAATTAAAATGTCCAGCTCTTCTAAGCTTTATAATGGCAGTAAATCAATGGCCTTTTATGTTTTGAAGTCCACAAAAGTGCATCCATCCATGATTAAAGTGCTGCAACAGCTCTGGGGGGTTAATAAAGACCTTCAGTGAAGCGATTATGTATGGATATGTATGGATATTGTTCTCACACAAACGCATCGATTCACTTTAGAAGGCCTTTGTTGACCCCCAGAGACACGTGAAGCTCTTTAATCAGGAAATGATCCGCTTTGATGGACTTCCAAAGACAGACATCCATTCACCCTATTATAAAGCTTGGAAGCCAGGTCAATTTTTAAGATAACTCAGATTGTATTCGTCTGAAAAAGAAGAGTGTCATATCATATTCACAAAGGATGGCAGGATGAGTAAATCATGGGCAAATTTACATTTTGGGGTGAACTGTCCCTTTAACAATACAGCCTACAGAAGAGCTCTTTTGGCATTATCCTGAGCAAAAAAGCAATTTCATGTTTCAGAGAAAGAGAGGTTCTCCTGAGCACACGTAAAGGTCACATCCTTTTAATTTTCCCTTGAAAAAAACATGTTCCGAGTCCTTCACAAAAAAAAAATACGTCTACAACAGGCTTTTGTAAACATTTAAACATTTCTATAAACATTTCTCTTTGTGAAAACATCTCATGCTAGAAAGCTAATGTAGAAAACATTCCTTTATGTGCTAAAACATTAAACCATCGTTTTATAGTTTTCGTCATTGACTGAAAAGTATGGGCTCATTTTCACAGCATTTTCAGGGTGAATGTAGTAGAAGCTAGAGAAATTCTGACATCTAGTGGCAAAAATTATATACTGTAGGTGACAGGTGCTTGTGGAACACGGACATCTAGTAGCCTAGTTGTAGATGTTATTCACATCACAGAACATACTAGGGAAAAACGTGCAACATGAGGAAAAAACTAGCAAAAATAACGCTAGTTAGTGTTTACATGACCTTAATATATTTAGGCTTAACATGCTGCACATTTCCAACAGTGAAATATTGCCCTCTGGTGGTCACATTTCAGCCATCTTTGACTTTGCAAGCCACTTTCAAATAGTAGACCATCGCATTTGCCCTGCTAAAAAAAAAAAACAACAACACCCGAAACCAGTTTAAGATGCTGGTCTTATTTGGTTTGTTAACTCTTCAAACAGTTTTCATGGTAAAGCTAGGGCTGAAGAGAAGATCATTTTAGGCTGAATGTAACTAAATTAAACATTTTTTCATCAGGCCTAGAACCATCACCCAGGCAAACGTTGGGTTTTTCTGTTGCACATGCCTAAATTGATTTCAGTTTGTCATCATGGTAAATACAGACTTTGGGATTTAGCAATAAAACACATTTGCATAATTTCGGGAGAGATTTTGAAATCATGACAGGTTGCCAGTGTTCGGTGGGTGTAGTTCATTTCAGACTCAGAGTAGGACTGTGATTTGTTAATGTCAGTCTTATATAGGCTACTGAGCTTTACTGTGAGACTTGCCCATGCTTTATCCTACTCATGATCTAATAATTCTGTCACGAGATGGTTGTGTACATGAGGGATTAGACCAGCTAAAGTTTCTCTCACATTTCACCATTTCATTGAAGACTATCGGAGATGGCGTCTGAAAAAAAGGACACCGGTGATGTTTTGAAGGGTCAGGTACTGCTTTAATTTTGTGACAGGTGTCCTCCAGCTTTCTTTTTTTAAGGTTATTGTCTTTCACTTTTTTTATATGAATGCATTTGTTCTTTTGGGGGGTCACTTTTGTTATATAGGCTATGAAAATGTATGGGCTAAAACTGGATTAAAAACTGTAGTAGAAAGCTAAATAAGAAACTCATGACTGCACTGTTTTAATGGGCTTTTTCATGTGTGAGTGTAAAAGTGAACAAGAAGCATGACAAGTTTTTCCTTCCAGAATGTATTTCTTCGGATCCTCAATCTTCGATCTGTCAGTGCTGCTCTCGAATCCATTGAGAAGACGTACACCAGTACGAAACAGTCTCATTCCATCATAAGGTCTGTGTGTGGGCTGTATGAGAAAGGTGTGAGGAGGGCTGGCAGCTTGGCTGTTTGGAGTTTGCAACCTGCCCTCCATGTACTGGAGCCCCAGCGTAAGTCTTTAAATCTTCTGTATTGTTAAAAGTCATTATGCTATTAATCCTCCTAAATTATTAAAAACGGCACCCGGTGGAACATAAGCAAAATGTAAGTCAATGCAAGAAAAGAGATTATGAGAAAATTTTTATTTATGAACTCTTAAAAAATTAATTGAAACTTTCTCTGCTCAAAACAGTCTAAATTTATGTAACCAACATATTATTTTTCAAACAAAACAACACATTATTACTCTGACATGTTTTCAAACTAAATATATTCATTTTACTTGCATACTCTTTTACTTTCATATAAAAAAAAAATCATTTTCACTCTGCAATGTTCCATCAATACCTGTAGGTGGCAGCAAATTAAAATGTGTTTTTTCTCTTTCCGTTTTTAAAATTTAGTCTTGCTCTATGCACTTTTGCTTGACAAATACATTGAGACATTTTTTTATTGTTTTATCTCAATTTCAGAATTAGTGTGTGTATGCGCTAGCATGATGTCTGTAAACAAAATGCAGTCTCAGAGGACGGAAAAAATGTGTGTGTGAGTGTACACTGTAAAAATTAATATGCTTTATCTAATCAATAAAATTGTGGCAACAGATTACAAGCAATATTATGAATTAAATTTAACTAATTAGAATCAAATTAATTCCTTAAAAGTTAACCATTTAAAATGAGTTTTTCATTTCATTAAAATGAAAATATTTCATATTTCATTAAAATGACTAGGAAAGAAGCTAAATGGATTTTACAGAAGTAATTTGAGACAAATCTAAGTAATAGAAGTTAAAAAAGCAGCATAATTTCATGTGTAGCTCAAACAGTAGAGCTGTAGTGCCAACGCTAAGTTCATGGGTTCGATTGGTGATAAGAATGTAAATGTGTAGCCTACCTTGAAATGCGATGCAAGTCGCTTTGGATAAAAGCGTCTGCCAAATGCATAAAAGTAAATGTAAATGTGTAAAGCCACAGCTCACCTTCGGGTCAAACAAACACAAAAGGTGTAACAATTCAGTTTAAATGTTTATCTCTTACATTTTTGTTAAAAAAATCTGAAGAAAATAGGCAAGGCAAGGCAAGGCAAGTTTATTTATATAGCACATTTCATACACGATGGCAATTCAAAGTGCTTTACATAGAAGAAATTAAAATAATCAAAATAAATCAGAATAATTAAAACAGTTTAGAAAATAGTCTTAACACGCTACTAAAACCTATAGATTTAAAATAAAAATGTATGTACGTCTTCCTTGTCAGACCCGCAAGTAAAATGATCAGTTTTTATAGAATGTCTTTGTGTTTTGGGGACAATTAGTGATCTAATGTCTTCAAATTGATTTAAAGGAATAGAGTCTGCATTTCAGATTCCAGTTTGACAATAAATCAGTCAGAATATAGGAAGAACAAAAGAAATCCAGCAGCCTAATATCTTATTTTTGTATTGCAATCAATTCTGTTTTAGTGAGATCCTGCAAAAATGAGTAATCTGGTAAGCCTAAAATGAGGTGTTTTGGTCTTAAAATGTGGATATTGATGCTCCAGGCGGAGAGAGTCTGTCTAGACGCAGTAAGTCTGTCATGTCCACTAGTGGATGCTCTGCTTTCAGGGCAATGCTAAATCTATCAGTTCAGTGACCTGATTATTGTACTGCATGTTCCTGACTTGACAAATTCATTTACATTTAATAGTGATCTAATAGTGACAGATAATTTATTTAACTTGAACAATGGGCTACTAATAAATATAGGCCAAGTGCTGTTTAGTTTTTGCTGTTTTTTTTTTCCTTTGTATATTTGTTACATGAATTCAAATACAAGTTGAGAAATGCAATGCAGCCTGGGCAATTGTCTGGAATTGCAAAATTGACATGGTTTGTGATTAGATCAATAATTGGGCAATCATGTTAAATATTTGAACCCTTCAAGGACCCACTTGAGCATTACACAAGACTAATCTGCCGAGAGACGTAATTACATGTTACTAGCACTCTGACTCACCAGATTTCCTTTTTGTAATGAGCTAATAGTTTGATATTTTGTTATCTGGTATGGCATAATCCACATTCAGTACAGTATAGGCCATGTAACTGCAGCATTCTGTGTATGTTATATATAGGCCTACAGTATTTAAACTTGTCACGGGACAATACAGAGGAATGGGTTGATCAAAATATAGTAATGTTAAAATCAGTGCACTTCAATTCGTCGTCATCCATGCAAAGGACAAAATCCAAGTAATCAGAATCATAGCCATCCATGCAAGGGTCGAAATCCATTTTAATCAGTCTAATAACAAATACATAAACTAAACAAGAAACAAAACAAGAACAGACTTGTAACAGACATCAGAAGTGTAGTGTGACATTCAACAACGACTCCGTGACATGAACTGAAACAGACAGGGGCCCTGTCCCAATCCCTCAATACGCGCCCCTCAATGAGTGATGATGCTGAAAATTTAACTTTTACGTCACAGGAATTAATTATGTTTGAAAATGTGTTAAAATAGAAAACAGTTACCGTTATCTAGGAAACATTCTTAAAGGGATAGTTCACTTTGAAATTAATTTTTGATATGTTTTAGCTTACCTCAAGGGCATCCAAGATGTAGGTGTCTTTGTTTCCACAGTATTTTCAATTTTGACATTTTTCGGTCAAACCGTTGTTGTCTGTCAATCATATAATAATGCAGGTTTCACCTCAAAGAGCATGCACAGAGAAGTCCAAATTAAACACGATTTAATGACTCGTAAATGTAAGTACACACTAATGGCCTAAGACACGAAACGAGCGGTTTGTGTGAGAAAACCAACAGTATTTATATCGTTTTTACCTCTTGTTAACAGCCGTCTGAATCAGATGTCCAACTGAACCGAACTGAACCGTCTCCAGACTTTACGGCGGAAGTGATCTCTCGCACGTCTATGTCACGCATTGTTTACACTGAGATTTCGTAAGTTTTACCTTTCACTATACATGTAGATATACGGGAAATCGCAATGGAAGACGATTTCGATATATCTAAATATGTTTAGTAAAAGGTAAAACTTACGAAATCTCTGTGTAAACAATGTGTGACGTAGACGCGCGAGGGATCACTTCCAGCGTAACGTCTGGAGACGGTTCAGTTCGGTTCAGATCAGTTCGACGGCTGTTAACAAGAGATAAAAACAATATAAATACTGTTCGTTTTCTCACACAAACCGCTCGTTTCGTGTCTTAGGCCATCAGTGTGTACTTACATTCACGAGTCATTAAATCATGTTTAATTTTGAGTTCTCTGTGCATGCTCTTCGAGGTGAACCAAGGGAGGACCCTCTTAACCTCCATTATATGACTGACAGACAACAACGGTTTGACCAAAAAATGTCAAAATTAAAAATGCTGTGGAAACAAAGACACCTACATCTTGGATGCCCTTGAGGTAAGCTGGAACATATCAAAAATTAATTTCAAAGTGAACTATCCCTTTAAAGAGCCTGTTCATATTTTCATCAAATGAACCCAGCAAACAAATTTAGGTTCTGGGAACGTTAGTTTTTGGTTCTCAGGACGTTCCTAGAACTTTCCCTTAAGGTCAAGGGAACGTTCCCGGAACATTCTCCTTACGTTATAAAAATGGAACCTAAAAATAACCTACATGGAACGTTCTTATAACGTTCTTGTTTGGTTCCCCAAAAAATAACCTCACGGGACCATTCGGTAACGTTAGGGGAACATTCTGTGTTTGCTGGGTATCTGCATATGCTTGCATTACTGAAAGATGTGTTAGTAGCTTATATTTTAATGTTTCTCTCTTAAGTATAAAATGTAAAATTGTATTATTCATAGTTGTAGCAGCCAATTCAATGGCTTGCAGAGGACTGGACCGCCTGGAGGAGAAGGTACCGGCCTTGCTGTCTCAGCCTGCAGAGGTAATGTGGTTAAAACTGCTCTCTAAGTTCCTTTTAACCGTAGTTGGCAGACATTTAAAATGCATGTACTTTGTTTGCTTGTCCCACAACAGCTGGCAGCAAATATCAAAGAGCTGATGTCTTCAACTTTGGAAACCGCCAAAGATGGAATCGCCTGTCCAATCAAACAAACCTCTAATGTTGTGTTGGACAAGGTATCTACTGGGTACCAGCAGAGCAAGAATGCCATAAGGGACGGCATACAGTTTGTCCTTAACAGCAAGCTCGTGTACCTGGCCGAACAGAGAGCCAACAGGGCTCTAAGTCTGACGGAGAACCTGGTCGAATACGTCCTTCCTGTATCTTCAGCTGAGACAGGTATTCAAATAAGGTTATATGCTTATTATTGCCCCTTTATTCCTACAGAATATGGGTGCATATTTTTGTGAACGTTCCTCATTTCTCATTTTGTAAAAGATAATCATATACTGCATATCAAATAATTCCAATGCGGCAATGTGCATGTGCTTTTAAAAGCTAGACACTAGATGTCACCGAAACGTTATTGTTAAAGTCCCTGAACATGTGCTTTATCATTTGGACTACATATGGAAGTTTTGGTAAATCATGATTATGAAACAATGACAAAAAGAGGGTGACAAAAAGCTATGATTCTAACGTTAAAAGTTTAAAAAAACTTTTTAATGCCATAATTATGACTTATTATTATGATTTTGATGTCAAAATTACGATTTTCCAAAGCATTGTTCTCTTATGTGGCATAAATATGCTTCCATACTAGTTAAACCATACATTTAGCAATTGCATCTATTCTGTTAAATGTAAACATTGTCTGTGCAATTCTATTTTTTCTATCAACTACATCATTTAAAAATGTTTTATTGTGTTATGGATTGTATTTCAAGTCTTAGAGACACAGATAAAGTTAATATAGAAACAAGTGTTGATTAAGTCTAGTGACTCATTGCCTGGAAGAACTACTAGTGTTGTTTCCTCTTTGCTCTCTGTTGATTGCATATTTCATCTTTAAGTGTCCACTGTGTGTCTGTTTCTCTACAGAGATGTGTCCAGTGGCACGTATTCTCATTCATGGCATCAAATTGCATAATCTATTAATAGAATGTTTTAAAGAGGGTGTTTCATCACACCATTATTTAGCAATTTAGCAATTAATTATTTATATTTTATATTAGGCTTGCTTGCTTGTTTATATATATATATATATATATATATATATATTAAAGCTTTTGGCACATTTAAAGGACATTTCGCACCAAAAGCGTGAAAGACTTAAAATTTTGGCCCAGGGCCAGAGAAATCTTTTAGGATTTTCAAAATTGTCTCAGATGGCCAAATCGTGCAGTGTGAACCCGACTTTAGACGTCTTCCTGCTCAGAGGCGATGATTCCTTTAATTCATTAGAAAAGTTTCCTGTGTACAGGTCTCTTTGGTTATACTTTGTTTATCCATGTGTGTGAAAGTGTGCCAAATGTGGTAATTCCTTCCTCACGAGGCCATAAAGAAGCAGCACGTTGCCGGTTATTTCTATCCCAATACAGTTTCCATGGTTGTGTCTTTCTGTGGCCATCTTTAATGGTACATTCAGTAGAGGGAATCTGTTTAGTGTGTGTTTTGTCTGCTTTTGTAAATTGAATTGGATTGCCTTTAATGTTTGATATTGAGCGAGAAGGCCTGAATGCTTCTGTAGCCTTGAGCTTATGGTTATGTGTGTCATTATTACATTGGGCAATGTTTGTTCTGTTTATACACATAGAGGAAGTGCTTCCTGAGGAATTTCTCTTTTTAACCCTTACATCATCTATGACCTGAAGATTTAGTGCTTCCGCCTTCTTTTTGTTTTTCTCATTTTCTAGCCTGGAGGAATTAATTTCCCCCACTATATCGGAAAATGGTGCTAGTTTTTACAGTGTTTTCACATATCGGGTCAAATGTCACAGTGAAGCGTGCTCAAAACTATTAATGGAAAAGCAACAGTGTAAAAGAAAATATGGAACAAAAAAATATTGAGAAAAAAAACAAACATTAATAAAATCATAGCATTGCTATAGTTGACAAAAATGAAGTAATTAGTAATTGTATATATTTATTTAAAATACAGTACACTGTAAAAAATAAAACCATACTTTTTACGGTAAAAAAAGGCAGCTGTGGTTGCCAGAACTTTACCGTTAAAAATATGATTTTACAGACTTAACTTAAAATTTACAGTAATAAACCGTACTTCCTTTTCTGAGATCTTTTCATTTTCCAACCTTTTGAAAAATTGATATCTGTTAGTGTTTTGTACCATTGTAGTACACTGACAACCACCAACATGAGCAATCAAAGCTCATCACATGCAGTCTTCAAGGTACTACACATGAAATAAAAAAAATGCAATAAAAATTATTTGAATAACATTAAATGTAACATAAATGACTAATTTACATAACTGATTATTAAAAAAAACAAGAAAAAGTATGAGGAACCATAGTTATTTCAACAAAAATACTTAAAATGTGAAGTGTCACACAGGGAATTGTGGGAATGTCAAATTACGTTTTTTCACTGTAAATTATACAATGAGTTGTTCTTTTTCACTTTCAAAACCTGTAAATTTAACAGTATTTTACAGTAAAATTGCATTAAATGTACCGTATATGGTAAATATGTGGTAAAAAAAAAATCACAGTTATTTACCGTATATAGTACGGAAACTTACCGTGCAGTAACAATGTGAAATGTTATTACAATTAGAAATAACGGTTGAATATATTTTAAAATGTAATTCATTCCTGTGATCAAAGCTTCAGAAATGATTCTAATATGCTGATTTGATGCTCAATTATTAACATGTATATCATGTTTTTACTGTAGTTTGATCAAAACTAAATAGAACCTTGGTGAGCAAAAGAGATTTCTTTCAAAAACTTTTAAAATCTTGCTGACCCCAAACTTTTTCAATAACTTTTTCAGTTCATTTCATTGTTGTTGTTGTTTTTCATTTCTGCATAAAGGAATTTAACCACTCTGTGATCCTTTTCGCAGTCTATTTATCACAGTGAGTGAGTGAGTCAGTGAATAAGATGTGTGTGTGTTTGAATCTCTATAAAAGAACATAAAAGCAGTCTAAATACCACCCTTCCGCTTATTATGTCCTCACTTAAGATTTTTTTGATTTTTTATTTTTTGCAGAGGATGATGGGAGTATGAGAGAGCAGGAGCCTGATTTTAGATCCTCTGGCCAGAATCCCAGTTTCGGCAGACTGAGAGCGCTGGCCGACGCCATCTGCAGACGTGCCTTTGAGAAGACAGCTGCACAGCTTCAGCGCTCCAAACGTCAAGGTCAGGAACTGGTCACACAGATCCCTGGCGTGAGTTCCCTGGTAAGCAGCAAACATTATTCAAGTGTTAGTTTGTCCTTCCAACAAGTACAAAATGTGACTTGAGTGTTGAGCACATGTTTGCTTTTGAAGTGTTTGAAGTGAACTCCTCACAGAACCCACAGAAAATGAAGGGCCCTCGTTTTGGAAACCACAGTTGTGCATACCGCTCGCTCAATTAGTACACTTAGTACGCCAAATTACTATGTATCCACACCCTGCCAAGCCAGTAGACTTAAACAGAGCCCAGTAAATCGGGCACATGCATTTTATTTGTATTAAAGTACAGGCCTACATTTTATATGCAAATCTATTGGCTTTACTTAAACTAAATGTATAAGCAATACATTATGAAGCACTGCTCACACAGAAGTCACTTTCAAACCATGCAGCTTTCTCTATTGGTCAATGCACTTGAATAGTGTCAATGCACATACATGTGTTTTTTAAGGTTGAATATACCATGAAGACAATGAAGACTATAGGAGGTGTAATACTAGGACTCCCGAACTCTGTAGCAGCGTTTCTGAAAGCTCCTCAGAAGGAGATGACCAATAATGAGCATGAGAAACTCGAGGTGAGTGGATCTTTTCAGCATCAATAGTTCTAGTAATGTAAGACCATTGTAAATATTTACCACTTACATGTTGACCTTTTTAGTTTCACTTCAGTTCAGAAACATTTTCTGGCTAGCTATATATGTTGTACAATTTACTAACATTCATACGCTCCATTGAATTTCCCAATTTCACTATTTGACCTAGATTGTTTGTTTGAGGCTACTGTACGTTTACACGTGGCCGGCTATTTTCATAAACAGACATTTCACCCTCTCCGTTTTCAAAAATAACGTTGTGCACACCTGTCAGTTTTCAGAAAAGTCTTCGTTTTTACACAAACTCGTGTATGCCATCAAGAGCATGCCAAACCTGTAGGTGGCAGTGTAACAAGAAGCTCAAGCTCAACAAGAAGCTAAAATATCAACAACAGCTCCTTGACACACTAGACAAGCTTTATTTGCAAATGTAAAGAGACGAAAATGGTTTGCACCAACATAAATGTGACTGCTACTCTGAATGCATGATCACCATACTGTGACATCGGTTGCGTAAAACTCAAAATGCAAATGCGCCAACAAAGTTTTAGAAAATCTCCACTCTGGTTGGAGTTTTTAAAAAGAATCGTTTTCAGAGGCAAATTTGCGTGTAAACAAAGGGCACAAACGAAGGAAAATGTTTCCGTTTTTCAAAATAACCATGTACGTGTAAACGGGGCCTGAGTGTGTAGGCATATAGACCCTTTTACAGCCCACGTGATCAAATTGTTGCGTGCGCATTTTGGCAACAGACGTGGTCATGTTAGCAGATCATGTTAGCAACTCTGAAAGTTTATCAAAGCGGTTTCCCAGCATCAAAATGTCTGGTTGTTGCGTTTACGATTACACTAATCGATATTCCACCAAGGTTTTATAGGATTCCGACAGGATCACGGCCGTTTCAGAAGAACCGGCGGCGCCTGTGGCTGCAGGCGATTAATTGTGTAAACCAACTTTTTTTAGTTAATGATCTGTAAGAATGGATCTTTATTAATACCAGTCATTGATTCGAGTAACTTTTTTGACATTTGTTTATAAAGTGTTCTATTTCTACAATATATGGTGTAAAAACGTCTTAGTGCTGCCCTCTTCAGGTTGAACGGTGGCTACTGCAGTTGTATTTTCCAATTGGATGTTCCGCACTTCGCGACGTACGCAGGTTTCAGCTCACCACGCGAGCTACGCCCTTGGCAGTATAAAAACCATCTTGTGTCGTCAAAACCACTGTAGGGAGTCAGGAATTGGAATTGTGAGTATTGAAAACGACCAAGATAGAGTGTTTTAGCATCTATTTCGTCCCTTCTATCTCCGCTGGGGTCTGCCCACTTTTTCAGCATTTTCAAATATTGCCAGTGGGTGGAGTCAGGCTCTGACCAGGGGTTTAGTTACCCTTTAAAGTACTATAGCATTACAAAATAAAACTTTAAACAAAAGTGTGTCAACACAGAAATCAATAACAACATAAAATGTAAGGACAAGGATAAATGTAGGTCTGGGTGAATAATAAGAATAAATGTAGGAAAGAATGAATGTAGGGGTAATATGGTTGATTATAAGTTGTCTTGTGTTGTCTTGTGTCCTTGTCTTTGACTAGGAAGAATTTCTGATTTCAACACACAAAAGTCTGAGTCATGGTATTTGGCGTTCTGGACATGACCACAAACAGCGTATTCATAAGCATCCAGTGATTTATAAGTTCGTAATTTATCTTGGGTGTACACGCTCGATTTCTCAACTAAATATATATATGTATATTTGGCCATCCGCTAACGTCTCCTATCCACTCCACTATAGTACACGGATCTGGTAGCCAGATAACATTTGATAAAGTTGGCTTTCTGAAATAACTTTCTCGGTCTGTGTTGCTTAATCCGCTCACGCAGCTTGATTCTCGCCATACTTCCGTTGCGCATACGTAGCCACGTCATCATTGTGTACAAACAGTAAAAGGGTCTATAAGGTGCCATTGTTTTACCATTGTAAATGTTGGGGGTGAAACCTAGTTATAATAATAGGAATCTGTGCAATCAGGAGTTTCATGTAAGGGCAAAAAAGTTCCCCACGCAGTTCAAGTTGCTTCCTTTTCGAGTGCACTTGACCAACAGAAAGGTGCATGGCTTGAAAGTGACTTCTGTGTGAGCAGTGCTTCGTTCAGCACTACACTATTGACAATGTGGACCACACCTTTAAAAATGCACCAGAAATATTACATTTCGATGGTAATTTTTAAGGAGATTTAAGTAATATATTACATAACACTTTCATTTGCAGTCCTGGCAGGAAACCATTTTGTATTTTATTACTTTACAATTGGAGAGTAACAAACAGATCTCCATCAAAGCATAAGAAATAATGTCAGATTGTTTGTTTGTTTGATTAATCATCCTAGCACACTCGTATTAAGATGCTATTTTTTCTTGCAGAGTAATGGGCTGCCTAGTCTGGTCAGTGGATTAGGGCAGCAGTTACTTAAAGTCAATAGATCTGTGCTGGGTAAAGTAAAGAAAACCCCTCAAACCAGTTTCAACCTGGCTAAGGATGGAGTCAACGTTGTCCTGGGTTCCTTTGGCACAGTCAAAGAGCGAGCGCTGCACAACCTTTCTTATTATGGGCTGGTGAGTGAGTCCTCAGGTTTGATTTGATTTGGCTCCTCGCTTGCTTTGACCCATCTGGAATCTAGTTCACGTGGACTCTTCACATGTGAATGGACGTTCTTCAATACATACAGACGCAAACAAACACACACACACCTCAACCTGATGTGATCACACACCCAGCCCTGCATAACAGGGGAATATTTCATTCATGGATTCTGTCTATAATGTTCACAAATGTTTAAGATCACCTTGGAGACATCACTTTAGGAAAGGTTCATTAAAGAGCTTCATAATTTAAGAAGTTAGTCATTTTACTTCACAGAGACAAATTTTATAAGCATATAGTTCCAGTTCTCAAATTTTGATTAGTCGAGTAGCTGAAATAAAACTGGGGCAAATATAACTGCGGCCCGTTCTTCGTACGTGAGGGAATAATCACCTAATCATTTTATTTGAGTCTTACACACGCAGTACAGTTAATGTAAGCAGTGTTTTAATTTCACTGTAAAAAATAAAACCGTAATTTTTACGGGAAAAAAAAAACTGCAACTGTGGTTGCCAGAACTTTACCGTCAAAAATACGGTACCAGCGTTATTGGTTTTACAGACTTAAAATTTACAGTAATAAATCGTATTTCATTATCTGATATAATGTTAATTTACCAACCCATTGAAAGTTCATCACAAGCAGCATTTCGTTATGAAGATTAATACTTATATAAAGAAGATGCACAGTCTCATTCACACAAACATTAAACACCACAATGGTAACACGCATGAAATTAAAAAAATGCAATAAACATGAATTTAACCACATTTAATGTAATATAATAAAACCCTAATGTATAAAAAATGAAATTATGAGGAACAATAGATATTTCAACAAAAATTCATAAAATGTGAAGTGTCACACGGGGAATTGTGGGAATGTCAATTTATGGGTTTTCACTGTAAATTATACAATGGGTTGTTCTTTTTCATTTTTAAAAACTGTAAATTTAATGGTATTTTAAAGTAAAATTGCATTACCATGAGATCTATCACAGTTATTTACCGTACGTAAACTTTCTATTAACTAATTAACAGTTTTGCACTGTAGCATTTTTTAAAGTTACGTTTATTTTTTACAGTGGGAGCGGCTTGATGCTGCACAGGAGATGCAGATAACGTTCTGTCTGTAAAAAAATGATGTCTGCAGGGCCATTAGAAAAATGTTCTTGACTTGACCCTTTAGAAACTTTAACGAATGCTAGAAATCGTGAAGTAATTGTAATCATACTCTATTATAAGTTTCAAGTTGTTTAGTTCACTTGGCTGTTTCCTTATAAAGCTCCAGAAATGTTTTCATCAGGTGTGTGATGTTCTTTTTAAATGTGATGTCATTATGTTGCTGTCTTGAAATTACTGTATTACTGAATGAATTACTGAAATAACTCATTTCGCAGTTCAGACGCGGTTCTTTCTTTCGAGAGATAGTAACCCCATTTATCGTGCTATTTGAATTTTGACATTTTGCAGACATTTTACATTTACAAACAGCTGTGTTACTGAAAAAGCATATAGGGGCACTCAAGTCTATAGTTCCAATAGAAACAATTGGTGTAATTTAATTGAAATACATTTTAATATATTTTAGTTTAGTGTCAAGCATGTTAAGTTGTACTTTTGTTGAGAAGACGGATCACCCGGAGCTGCACAAGCACATGTTCAGACATGTTTCCGGCGCATTTGTGAAGTATTGTGTGAAGAGGAGATGCACACATAAGGATTTAATCGAAAACAGATGAGGTGGAGCTCGTCTAGATTATAGATCTGATCTGACTATTTTTTTTTTAGGCAGATGAGGGGCTACTGTTCCTGTCTGGGTTTAACAACTTTTAATAATGCTTTAAACCTAAGTAGTAATTGAATAACAGTTTCTTTTTTTCACAATGAAAGTCAGTGGTAAACATGTAGGTAATGACAATGCCAGACAACCACATATCCAAGAAGTCAACTGACATGGAGGCAAATATTTTAAATCATGACTAATCAGTGTGTTCTTGGATGTTCTTTTGGGGATTTGTCAAACGTGGATGGATATTATTCAGGGAATTGGGGTGTATGAGTGAGGTTCTGGCACTGGCTAACTGTCCTCAGCCTGACCATAAGTCACGTTTACAACTTTCAACTTTCATTGAAATATAAACAGCAGCAGAACTATTTTTTAACATTGACAATAATAATAAATCTTCCCTGAACCAAACAGCATATTAGAAAGAATTGTTTGGTTTTTAAGGATCATGTGACACTGGAGACTGGAGTAATGATGCTGAAAATTCATCTTTGTATCATAGGAAGAAATTACATTTTAAAATACATTAAAATATCCAAAAGGTATCTAAACTTGTAATAATATTTCATAATATAACTGTTTTACTGTACTTCTAATCAAATAAACACTCTAAAAAATGCTGGGTTGTTTTAACCCAATTTTGGGTAAAACATTTTTAAATGACATTTTTAACCCAATGGCTGGATTGGTCCATATTTTAACCAAAATTGGGTTAAAACTACCCTGCATTTTTTACTGTGAACGCAGCCTTGGTGAGCATAAGAGACTTCTTTCAAAAAAAATCCTTAATTAATAGAATTAAAAGAACAAATTTTATTTTAGTATCAAGTTTCTCTGAGCTTAAGCAGAATTGATTTGATTTTTGATTTGATTTTGACTGTAGTGATGCATTTTTTATGTTTATATAACTTATGCAGGTCAAACTGGAATGTTAAAATTAATTCAGCCATAAAATATTTATTGCAATACATTCTCATTCTTCATCATTCATATTCTGTAAATAATTCCACAGTTTGACACTTGCCCTTGTGTCACTGCAAAATATATTATACAAAGACTCTCATTATTCCTGGTTTCACAGACAAGGCTTAAAGCGATACTCCACTTTTTTGGAAATAGCCTCATTTTACCACTCCCCAAAGTTAAACAGTTCAGTTTTACCGTTTTCGAATCCATTCAGCCGATTTTCTGATATTTAGAAGAATATCAGTAACCAGAGAGTTTCTGGTCTCATTGACTTCCATAGTATATATTTTTTCCTACTAAGGAAGTCAATGAGACTAGAAACTGTTTTGTTACTGATATTCTTCTAAATATCAGAAAATCGGCTGAATGGATTCGAAAACAGTACAACTCAACTGTTTAACTCTGGGGGAGTGGTAAAATGAGCCTATTTCCAAAAAAGTGGAGTATCCCTTTAAGGCTAGTCACAGACTAAAACTCATGTTTGATCTGTTTTAACTGAAAGCAACTTGCACTGACATCAAAATATATCAGAGCTCTTGTTTTGTCTCCGGATGCACACCAGTAAAGTCTGTGAAACCAGGCCTACATGTGCATGTGATATTTAGTAATACTCGTTAAAATAAAAAAAATTAAAAATCATAAAGACCTGAACTGATTCAATGCAGCCTGCAGAGCTTTAGTTTCTCATTACATGCTGAGTACATATTCCTGCAGTGTATTCCTTGAGCTATAGCTGTCATCAAGTCTTTTTTTTTTAAACCCCCGTCTTTTATTGCAATGTGTATACCAGATGAGATCAGAGAGAAATGTAATTAATCATTCAAAGTTCCCCATTTCTCTTCTTGCCATATTGGTCTGGGATTCCTTGAAAAACAGCAGGCGAGTCTCGTTGGAAGATATCCACCAGTACAAACCCTACTGGTTGCTTCTGGGAATCAATCAAGGTCTGATATTGTAATAGACCCGTTAGCACAAACATGTGCACAGAGATGATGATGATGATTGCATCACAATACCCAGAAAGCAGCTGGAAGAAGACGTGTCATACGACGAATTGCATACAAGCAATTTGACTCGATGCTTGCGAGTGCAGTGGCATAATGTCAGGATTTTATCACTTCAGTCTGGTTTATTCTTAGATTGGTAAAAGAGCCCTGACACTCAACAGTATTGTCGTTGTGAGCGTGCGGTTCAGAGTTAGCTTGAACCGTGCGCTCTTTTTGGATGTTCGGATCCTGACACTGTTCTGTAGCTCGGGTTTGGGCATTCGTGCTCCATGTTGGCACAGATTGAGTGTTGTTCATTCAGTCGCAGTGCGCTCCTGTCTTGTGTGTTTTTGTAGAGTGCCTGGTTTATGTTTTCATTGGCCAGGCGTTCTTGTGTTGTCATTTTCCACATAGCATGTGTAACCGAGGCCAGCTATAGACCATTTTACAAGATGTAAACAACACTGGTCCAGAAGCACTTCCTGTTTCACTTTTTTAACACTACATAAAAGCTGGGATGAAATACAACCAACAGAACATATTTAACTGAATCAAAAAGTTAAAAAAAAGTCTTTAAGATTTTTTCTTTACATGTGAAATAAAGAAAACAGTTACAAACTGAAACGGGAAGTGTTTCTGGACCAGTGTTGTTTACATCTTGCAAAATGGTCTATTGAGAGTTGTGCGAGTAAACCTCACTCCCCTGATCTTAAGAGATGCTCTAGTGACAGATGTTGGCGACTCTCGAGCCTCTCATGTTGGAGATCCAGGTTCGAGGCCCACACAGGGAGGGCCGAGTAGGACCTGAGGGGTTACACATACGATTCATGTTAAAGGAGTAGTTCACTTTTGAAAAAACTTTTGGTGATAATTTACTCACCCCCATGTCATCCAAGATGTCCATGTCTTTCTTTCCTCAGTCGAAAAGAAATTTAGGTTTTTGATGAAAACATTCCAGGATTTTTCTCCATATAATGGACTTCAATGGGAACCGGATGGTTCAGGTCCAAAAGACAGTTAATAACTGTTTCAGATGCAGCTTCAAATGTCTTTAAACGATATCAGACGATGAATAAGGGTCTTATCATGCGAAACGATCGGTTATTTCAAAGCTTATTCCAAAAATGTAACTTTTCTAAGGACAAATGCTAGCCTATCTCTATTCTGTGAGGCGCGTTTGTAACGTCACGTAATACGTAATTACGTTCAAAAGGTCACGGGCGACGTAGCCGGAAGTACAGAATCAAAATCGTCCGACATCGTTGTTTTACCATTTAATTCCTTTTTTGTAAACGGCGTTTGAGTTAGTTTGCACGTTCAACCTATGCGTGCAACTTGTAAACACTCTGACTCTGTACTTCTGGCTACGTCGCCCGTGACCTTTTGAACGTAATTACGTATTACGTGACGTTGCAAACGCGCCTCACAGAATAGAGATAGGCTAGCATTTGTCCTTAGAAAAGTTACATTTTTGGAATAAGTTTTGAAATAACCGATCGTTTCGCATGATAAGACCCTTATTCATCGTCTGGTGTCGTTTAAAGACATTTGAAGCTGCATCTGAAATGGTTATTAACACTATCTTTTGGACCTGAACCATCCGGTTCCCATTGAAGTCCATTATATGGAGAAAAATCCTGGAATGTTTTCATCAAAAACCTAAATTTCTTTTCGACTGAGGAAAGAAAGACATGGACATCTTGGATGACATGGGGGTGAGTAAATTATCAGCAAAAGTTTTTTCAAAAGTGAACTAATCCTTTAATCATCGGCCACGTGCTTTTGTGTCTTGTTCTGTGTAGCACATATGGCTCTTGTTTTCCATCGGCCACATGCTTTCATGTTGTAGTGTTTTTGTGGGAACTCGCAGTCATTGAGAGCTCTTATTGGCTGCATTTTCATGTCATGTTTACGTGTGAGCACATGGCTTTGTTTTATTTGTTTCTATGTGCTTTGCTGTCTATTGTCTTAACCCCGCCCCCCTTGTTACCTGAGTATTGGCTCATTTGTATCATCTGGTTGGAATGACAATTCAGGTTTATTATAATCCTTTCCCTATTAATTAACTCGCAAAATGCATTGATTTTGCTTTAGCGTTGTATTAAAGGAGTCGTTCACTTTTGAAAAAACTTTTGCTGATAATTTACTCACCCCCATGTCATCCAAGATGTCCATGTCTTTCTTTCTTCAGTCGAAAAGAAATTAAGCTTTTTGATGAAAACATTCCAGGATTTTCTACATATAATGGACTTCAGTGGGAACCAAACGGTTCAAGGTCCAAAAGACACTTTCAGTGCAAACTGCAAACTGTTCAAAAGGCTTTAAACGATTCCAGACGATGAATAAGGGTCTTATCAAGCGAAACGATCGCTCATTTAAAAAGTTTTATAAGCTCAAATGCTCAACTTGCTCTGTTCTGTGACGCACGTTTGCGACTCCCCTGTTCGAACTCGTTCCTCAAAATGAACGAATCTTTTTGATGAACGAGTTTGAACAGGAGAGTCACGAACGTGCGTCACAGAACAGAGCAAGTTGAGCATTTGAGCTTATAAAACTTAAACTTTGTTTGTTTTTGTTTTTTTTAATAAGCGATTGTTTCGCTTGATAAGACCCTTATTCATCGTCTGGAAGCGTTTAAAGCCCTTTGAACAGCTTGCAGTTTGTACTACAAGTGTCTTTTGGACCTTGAACCGTTTGGTTCCCATTGAAGTGCATTATATGGAGAAAAATCCTGGAATATTTTCATCAAAAACCTTAATTTCTTTTCGACTGAAGAAAGAAAGACATGGACATCTTGGATGACATGGGGGTGAGTAAATCATCAGCAAAAGTTTTTTGAAAAGTGAACTAATCCTTTAAAACACATTTAGAGAGTTTGGGGAACACTTTATTGCCTTGGTATCTTTGTTACATTATGTTGTTTTAAAAATTTGTGTCGCTTGAGAAGTGAGTCCTGTCTCACAGATGATCTTATCATTCTATAGATGTCTGGGTTGTTTTGTCTGAGAGTTTTGTTTTTGTTCATGAGCTTATCTGTAGAAGCGAGAGGGAGAGATACGTTGATGCTTGCGTCTTGCGTGTTTTATAAGGATCTGGGTGAGTTTAACTGAGTGTAAAATCTGGAGTGAAAGATTTCCGATAGCACCACAGTGTTAACAGTGAAGAGCGTCAAGGCCACACGATACTTCACAACCTTAAATTCCACAAAAACTTTCTTTGGACTTTATTTTCCAATTTTTGTGCCAGAACCACTCATTTAGTGTACGATTTTGTTTTGTTGTGTGTGTGTTTTTTTGCTGTTCCAGTTTCTTTACCACTAACTTGCCAATTAGTGCCATGATACTTTGCCTTGTCTTTGTCTTTTTGTTTATATTTGGTTGTGTTTTCTTTTGTTATCATTTTTTTCCAATGTCTCTTTACTCAAGTCGAAAGAAGAAGAAAGTCTTATAGATTTGGAACAACTGAATAAGTGAAGTGAATAAATAATGACAGAAGTTTCATTTTTGGGTGAACTATTCCTTTAATGAGGTGGATCTTAAGCCTTCACTGTTCCTCAGAGCTCAGTCACTTATACTTTGGAGGCAATGGAGGTCAGGGAACGTGATAAAGAGTTGTAATTGGCCACAGACAGATCCATCCCTCCCTAATTAACCCCTGGCCTGGGACTGTTTGGGATCATGAAATAGCTAGACAAAAGGAGGAGACTCCAACAGGTCTGGCACCAAAGTTACTCTGCCCTATAGCAGCTGGCTGTCAGTCCATATGGGGAGATGTTATGTGACTTGTTCCTTACTGATGGTGTTTTTAGGGATTTTTTGTATTTTAGAGAATCGTTATTCCCCAAATAATGGTTTTTTTTTGTGTTTGAAACTATTAAAAGAGACAGGCCAACCAGTACCGCATTTAGGCCTATAGCCATTGAAAAAAGCTATCATTCCACATACAAGTCCTCATTGTGATGTGAAGTAGCACTCTATGGCTTTCATTATCATTAATGTCTGACAAAGAATACTTGATGTTTTTCATTTCAGCTATACAGCTCTAGGACATTCGCCAGTTTTTAATACTTGCGTTCATGTGAATGAACAGTACCTGACTGCCAAATTCCATAATCTCTGCTATAGAGATATAGCAGAGATTATGGAATTTGAGATCCTTCATGTGGAAAACTAAAAAATAGCTTTTGTTTTCTTTCATAACAGATTCCTAGGCGATCTTCCAAGCCAGGAGGTTCCCAACCGGCTGGGAAAGATGGAGCAGAAGAATGTCTGAGTGACTCCCTGGTGCTGGAGGCCATTTTGGGAGACCACATGCACGGTCCCAGTCACAACTCTGAAAAGCCACCTCTTAAGACTAAAGAGCCAAGAGAGATATCGGAGGAAACCCGTCAGCTGAAGAAATTGGTAATAAAGCAGATTCCTATGCAGCAGAAAGTAGTTCTTGGGGGGAGCAACAAAAAATCTTCCAACCACCGATCCTCTAGGAAGAGTCTGACCGATTACACCAAGATCTCCTCCTCTTCTAAAATTCACACAGTGCCAAACGGCAGGAATGCAAAATGAGAATGGAGCGATGATTTTCAAGTCTCAAAGTCAGTGACCTAGTTATATACATCTGAACTGTTTATGCATTTCTTTTCGATAATAAAGCATATTTATTTTGTTGTGCACATAAATCATTCTGGAGAACTGATATACAGTGCTATTGTTTAAAGGTTTGCAGTCAGTAAGATTTTACTATACTATGGTCTAATAAGCGGATTTGCTCAGAAAACTTTTTTTTATAATCAATGTTGAAAACAGTTCTGTGCTTTTGTTCTGGAGTGTTTAAATGCGTTAAATAGAAAAGTGTTTCATTTAAAATGACAACAATTTAAAACATGAAATATACCTTGATTTTAACTTTTGATCATTTTAATGCATTCAAAATATCTGACATCAATCTTTTAGCTATAGTGTAGCTAAGAAAAACAACAACACTGTGATGTGGCTTGAATATAAGGCTAATTTATATAGAACTGTAATTGCAGAGATGGTGCAAATATCATTAATGAGACAAGGCAAATCCTGACTAATTTTCACTGATATTTTATTGTATCAACAGTCACAGCAATTGGTGATCATACACTTTTTTCCAAAAGATTCCCTTGCAAAACTAAGATGTGAGGAATGAGATTTCATCATTACACATAAACTGCACAGTTGTGACCCATTAAGTACCAGTATAAATTATTTACGCCATAGTCTTTTTTTGTTGTTGCCATGTCACTGCCTCTATTAGTTTTTGAGGGGACAATGTGCTCGATGGAAAAGTCCTCAGATTTGTATCTCTTTCAAGATACCAGAATGACATTTACAGCAAATCATTACAGCAAAGGTCATTCAGTTATGTTAGATGATTTATGCAACACATACAGCATATTAATTGAAGAAATAGCCTTTCACTTCAATTTGACCATATTTTAATATGAATAACAGATCAAAATGTTTACATGCATACTTGTAATGTCTATGTGGTCTATAAATATATGACAAATAAATCACATTTATCTGTCAGCTCTTCACCATGTATTCACTCCATTTGTTTCACTTCAGATTTCTATTGGCAATCTTTCATCAACTGAAGTTAAAGGAGTAGTTCACTTTTTAAAAAAAACTTTTGCTGATAATTTACTCACCCCCATGTCATCCAAGATATCCATGTCTGTCTTTCTTCAGTCGAAAAGAAATGCGCGTTCATGACTCTCAAAATGAACGAATCTTTTCCAGAGTCAACTTGTTCATTTTGTTCATTGAATGAACCAAATGACACGAAAAAAGATTTGTTCATTTTGATAAACGAGACAGGAGAGTCACGGAAGCGCATCACAGAACAGAGCAAGACGACCATTTGAGCTTATAAAACTTAAACTTTTTTTTTTTCTTTAGATGAGCGATCGTTTTAACTTGATAAGGCCCTTATTCATCATCTGGAATCATTTAAAGCCCTTTGAACAGTTTGCAGTTTGCACTGAAATTGTCTTTTGGACCTTGAACCATTTGGTTCCCATCGAAGTCCATTATATGGAGAAAAATCCTGGAATGTTTTTATCAAAAACCTTAATTTCTTTTCGACTGAAGAAAGAAAGACATGGACATCTTGGATGACATGGGGGTGAGTAAATTATCAGCAAAAGTTTTTTTTTAAAGTGAACTACTCCTTTAACAGGCTACTTTGAATACATGATTTTGGTGTAACAATGTATTCAATACAAAAACAGCATATTCATATGCTGATGATTGTAACATTGCACTGTGCATTGGCATTCAGGGGAAGTCTTTCCCTGTGATTTATTATACTTTGTAGCACAATTACACAGTGGTGTGTTTAAGTACTAGACCAGCCTTAGAAAAGAATCTGGGGGAAATACACATTGTGCTCTGAATGCACATAGACGCAATCAACAAACAATCCATTGCGATTAAACTGCAAGACGGCCTTGAGCTGATGACAACTCCTCGGTATGATAATACTGTGGGAGACGTTTGTATTTGATAAATGTAGCAAAAGACATCGTCACGTCTTGCATCTGCTTATATATTTAGAACACAGCATTGAACGGTCCCACGGTCGTCATCACCAGAGCGTTTTTACCTGTTGCCAACACTCATCATGATTATTTGCAGAACCACTGAGATCTTTCCTGCTTAAAGTAAGCAAATGAGATCATACTATGAATATTAACTCCACTTTTGATTGCATTAATCTGCCACCGCATCGTAAGCATTGAATCTTTCAATACATTCTCAATGGATGCCGTCACTTTAGCAGACAAACTAAGACAATCTCATAGTGGAAGGTCCAGCTGTAGTCATGTGAGAGATCCAGGACTCTTTTAGGAGCCACAGCAATAGTTTGTCCCTCTCGATGGTTTAAAATAGGTCACATCAGACCACATAGAGTAAGCTTTATTTCCAGAGCTCTCACAACGAATCCGTTCGCCTGCGGGCGAACACTGCAGACATGCTCTTCACAATGCTCTTGATGCCTGCTAATTTTTTCACAGACACCTTGGACTCCCTGATGCGATCCACCAGCCCGTGGAAAACCATGAGGACGCTGTGGTAGTTCTCAGCAGCCGAGACCTCATAAAACTGACAGTCGGCGGAGAGCGCCAGCAGCCTGCCCTCCTCGCTGAGGACCGTACGGCGATGGTGCAGGTCTCTCTTGTTTCCCACAATAACTATGGGCATCTTCTCAAAGCCCACAAAGTCCTTAGCGGTTTTGATTGTTTGGATGAGTCTGGAGACTGTGTTGAAACTGGCTCGGTCACAGATGCTGTAGACCAGCACAAAGCCATCTGCCCACTGGACTCTTTTCTCACACATCAAGGACTCGAAGGACAGGTCCTGATGAGAAGACAACCACCGCATATTTATTCAACATTTCACATGGTTTATTTATCATTTTTTATTCACTAACAGTAGATAACAGTATAAACCAGCCTAATTTGAATTGATGGTCTTAGCCTAACCACTTCTAAGGGTATGGACACACTTGTAGTTCGGTTCGCTTGGTTAATTTGCTGCAGACCAAAAAATTTAGCCTTGGCCTGGTTAGCGTTTAGATCAGGCATTTTTATCACCGAACCTTAAGATACAGAACGTAAAGGCAAAGGGATGCGTTCACAACCTGATAGGTCAGCTTTTATGACGTGTTGCCTATTTTGAGATGGAACTTACCAAACATCCAAAACAATGCGGTGTGACCTAGGTTAAAATACCATCAAATGTAGGCTATGCACATACAACAAACACATGATTTAGCCCAGCACATATTGTTTTGTTCGTTTGGTAAGTTTTGTCATGAAATATAGCCTACGTAATAAAAGCAGACCAATCAGGTTGTGAATATCCCAATGGCTTTAGGTTTTGTATCGCTAAGCGGACCAGGACTAAATTTATTTATTTTTTGGTCCGGGCCAAACTAGGACCAGCACGTCATCTTAGAGGTCTATGCTGTTTTCTTCACTAGGGATATCTGAAAAGATTAAATAGCTGACAAAAATAAGTTAATTTGAATATTTACAACCGTTTCTGAAACCCTGAATCACCTGTGAATATGGAGCATCCCATATATTCAGAATTTGCTCTCGTCCATCCACAACGACATTGTGAGTGTAAAGGGACTCTAAAAAGAAAGTATAGAAGTTAGTAAACATGTAAAAATATTTTAGGTAACTTGACGTATTAGTGAATAGGGCAACCTACCAATATCCCCATATTCCCCGATGAATCTACGAGTCAGGAATCGGACAATAAGTGCTACAAAACAAACTTGTATGAGCATTATATGGCAAGATGTTAAAGTGTCAAAAGATGACTAAAAAAAACTAAATACATTTTATGGATGTATAGTATATAATAATAAAAATAATAATAATATATAAAAAATAATAATAAATAAAAACTCACCAGATTTTCCAACATTGTCTGTGCCGAGTACCACGACGTTTGCATCCATTCTCTGTCCGTTTAGTTTAGTCATGTCCTTCAGAAAGATGCTGCGAGTGATCTGGTCTGACTGACGCGCGTCCGCAGAGGCAACAAAGTTGAGGAGAAGGCGGAGCTCAGACGTGCTCGCTCCCGTGACGCTGATGTTCCCGCCGGTGAGTTTCAGGAACTGAAAAATATCAAAACAAACACAACATCAAATGTCCTATTGCAATGCATGACTGTTGGCTTGAATGATATAAAAGAGATGAATATCACTTACTGGAATCTACATACTTTGCTTAAACGGAACTCAATATTTTTGCAGTCATTTTGTTTACATTGTTCAGAAATTGAACCTGTTTAAGGCCACAAGGTGGTGCGAGTAGCCTAGACTATTGCTTTTACTTCTGGTAGGTTTTTGTATATAAAATGTTCTGAGTCATAAGTCACACTCTTAAAGCAGGCATATAATAATGTTTGTGTTGCCTATTCTACAAATTAAACCTAAAATAGCATCATGTTTTTGTTATAGCTTGCTAGGTCATCAGAGAAGAGATTCACTGCAAGAGAAAGGGTAAGTTATTTTGATTAAAGATTACGATTGCATGTGAATTTTATAAGTAAAAAAAATTCATGGACAAATAATTTATAATAAACATTATAATACATTATAAACATTATTAATAATTTTCCATAAAAAATAAGAATTGTCATTTTTATTTAATGGTGAATTTAAGGCACATTCACAACAACAACGATAACCATAACTTTTTTTTTTTATAAAAAAAAAAATCTTTGAAAAGAGAATAGTGAAGTCGACACCATAACATTAACTAGATCAAGCATTTAAAGTGGAAGAGACATAACATCAGTGTGCACTTACACTCACCTAAAGGATTATTAGGAACGCCATACTAATACTGTGTTTGACCCTCTTTCGCCTTCAGAACTGCCTTAATTATACATGGCATTGATTCAACAAGATGCTGAAAGCATTCTTTAGAAATGTTGACCCATATTGATAGGATAGCATCTTGCAGTTGATGGAGATTTGTGGGATGCACATCCAGGGCACGGAGCTCCCGTTCCACCACATCCCAAAGATATATTGGGTTGAGAATATTGACTGTATCATTTTAGTGAACTCATTGTCATGTTCAAGCAACCAATTTGAAATGGTTCGAGCTTTATGACATGGTGCATGGAAAGGTAAAAATTAAATGCAAAATTAAATGTATTGTCCATATCTGGCCACTAGAGTTCAGTATGATCAAAACAATTTGACCATGACAGAATTGGCATAGGATGAAAAAAAGATTAGATTAAATTAGTTAAATACTGTAAGTGTGTGAGGTTGTCTTATAGGTGTCATTTTTATTTTTTATGCAAGACCATAGAAAAAAAATCTCTCCATCAATTCATCAATATATGTTCTTAAATAATATTACCAAAAATCAATTAAAATACAAAATTCAAAATAACGATACATTATATTTATTCTAAAATAGCACACTGAATCTGTTCTGTCTAAATTGTGACGGGATAAATATATGCAAACAAAATTTGAATGGATAATAATAACCATTTGTATGCTAAGCACTGGCATACTGATTAAGGTGCTCATAGAGTTTATAGTTTGTTTGTGGCAGCCGTGCTGTCTCCTCAATACAGATATGGGTGGCCTGAAGGAAGCAGATCCATGATTGATTTATTGGCCCAAAAGATGTGGTACCATTTTCCTGACTGCAGCAGTAGAACAGGCTATTGTTTGAGTGACTGGGATCCTTAATGATGATCTTATGTTTACATAGGATGCATTTATCTGATAAAAGAATACAGTAAAAACAATAATATTTTGAAATATTATTACAATTTAAAATAACTGTTTTTTTATTTAAATATATATTTTAAGTAGAATTTATTTCTGTGATGCAAATCTGAATTTTCATAATCATTACTCCATTCTTCAGTGTCACATGATGCTGATTTGGTGCTCAGTTATTATAGAAGTAGTTCACTTTAAAAATAACTTTTGCTGATAATTTACTCACCCCAATGTCATCCAAAATGTCCACGTCTTTCTTTCTTCAGTCGAAAAGAAATGAAGGTTTTTGATGAAAACATTCCAGGATTTTCTCCATATAATGGACTTCATTGGGAACCAAACGGTTCAAGGTCCAAATGAGAGTTTCAGTGCAGCTTCAAAGGGCTTTAAACGACACCAGACGATGAATCAGGGTCTTATCTAGGACCCTTCGAGTCATGACTCGAAAAAAGATTTGTTCATTTTGATGAACGAGTTTGATCATGAACGTGCATCACAGAACAGAGCAAGGCGAGCATTTGTGCTTATAAAACTTAAACTTTTTTATTTATTTTTTAAATGACTGATCGTTTCGCTAGATAAGACCCTTATTCATCGTCTGGTGTCGTTTAAAGCCCTTTGAAGCTGCACTGAAACTCTCTTCTGGACCTTGAACCGTTTGGTTCCCATTGAAGTCCATTATATGGAGAAAGTCCTGGAATGTTTTCATCAAAAACTGAATGTTCAGCATCATTACTCCAGACTTCAGCGTCACATGATCCTTCAGAAATCATTCTAATATGCTGATTCGGTTCAAGACATGTTTTTAATTCAGTGTTGATTCAAACTTGTCACTCATACACTCGGCTGATCAACTGCACGTCTCTGCCGTGCCGAGTTCTTCTGCTCCCATGCCAGGCGGTAATCCTACCTGATGGGATGCTTTAAATACCCTGACTGAGCTGGTGTGTGTGTGATTCATGTCATCCGTAACTGAAGTGTGCAGTTTCTCGCGTGTTCAGTACTGTCAGAAATTAATATTATACGGTAATTAATATCACTCAGTAATGACACCTTAAAATAAAGTGCAGCCAAATTTTCCATTAAGGGTACATCAGCTTGTCACTAGGACAGAAAGGCTTTTATATGGATTACATATTATTCACACCATGGCATTAAACTACTGTATTTATAATGTATTGATTCTCCAGAACTCATTTTTCTCTTTTAAAATTTCCTTTCTAAAAAATCCTATGTTGGATGTCATGCTATTTAGCTTTGACTATATTCACAATACAAAATGGCCATGTAAATGCCATGTAAATAATTTGTGATGCTTCTAAATTTGGGGACAAAAGCCTCTCTCAGTTAATCCAGTGACCTTCACTAATTTTTGATCTGGAGCTGCTTTAAAAAGTTCATGCCACATCACGTTTCATGTTTTTAAACCATGAATAGATTATGAGTAATTAAGTCTAACATATGGAATCGGTCAAAACATGGCTTGTTAATTATTCATCATCTAATTAGGAATTTGTTATCTATTTAACATCCCTTCATTGGGATAACATATCATTATTTTTGGATTTTTAAAGCCATTTATTTGTGAAAAAAACTATTTTTACATGCAATTTTTACTTTTTAAACTAAAAGAGTAATGTTATCTTAATTACAGTATATACTGTGTTATTAACTCCATACTGACCTCATAAAAAACATTATCAACCTAATTTGAGGCTGATGAAATGAAAAGACTGTAATGGGTTTGAATGCTATGAAAACGGCCCTCCTGAATCACCTGAACTACTTATGAATCATCCAGAGCTTAGTCTCACCTGAATTGTTGAATGTTTCCATTTTTAGCCATCTCTATATTTTAAAACTAATCTGGAAAAGTCAAAGCAATGTCAAGAAATGGGCCATATGAACACACAGACAATGTGACGGCTCATTACATGCTTGACAGACAGTAAAATGTGGTTTTCAGTTCTGCTCTCTCGCTGCAGGGTTAGAAGTTCACAGCGCGGAAGGCCATTACCATTCTCCTAGGACAATGTTTTAATGTCTTATGAAATGAAATAGAGATATTGCATGCTTGTGGCACCAAAGGGAATATAGATAATATTATATGTACCCTGGGGTCAGTTCCTCAATTTCTGAACTGTCAGGGGTTATATTTGCTCTAATTGCCACACACATGTGTGAAATACTGCAGGAGTGTCTTAGAAACATCATATATCCTGCACAGGCAAGCTAGTGTCTTTTACTTTTAACTAGCTTTATGAAATACAGTATGAGTGCATCTAAATTAACACTTATAATGCAGTTATATAGCCTACATAGTGTGTTGTTTATTATTATCATTATTATTGTTAATATGAATGTTATCTATGCATTTTATTAAAAGACATATATAAAGAAATTATTGAACAATATATATTATTTAACTATAAATATTGTAGTTCACTCCTGAAGTGTCAACCCTCCCGTTTTTTTTTTTTCTGGGTTTTTCGCGTATTTTAGCTCTTTTACTGGCTTCCCGTTTTAGTATTTCCCATAAAATATCCTGTATTTCCTGGATTGTGTGAGACGTACATGCTCAGACAGATTCGGCAAAATAGTCCTTGGAGTTCCCCCGGTGAAGAAACCGGAATGGTTGTGGCCCAATCATCGGCCGGAACCATGAAATATTAGCCTATGACAATTTAAAATGACTGTTTTCTATTTTAATATATTTTAAAATGTACTTTGAAAGCTGAATTTTCAACATCATTACTGTTGCTGATTACATCAGTTTTCAGTGTCACATGATCCTTCAGAAATAATTCCAATATGCTGATTTTTATGCTCAAAAAATATAAATTATTATTTTCAATGTTGAAAACAGTCGTGTACCATTTCCACCCAAAATTATATGATGAATAAAAAGTTCAAAAGAACAGCATTTATTTAAAATATAATCTTTTCAAAGATTATAAATGTCTTTATACTGTAACTTTTGATCAATTTAACTCATCCTTGATGAATAAAAGTATTTTCTCATTTCTTTCCCCTATAAATAAAAATAAATTCTTACTGACCCCAAACTTTTGAAAGGTAGTGATTAATGTTACAAAAGCTTTCCATTTCAGATCAATTCTGTTCTTTTGAACTTTCTATTCATCAAAGAATCCTGAAGTTTTCAACATGGATAATAATCATAAATGTTTCTTGAGCATCATATTATAATAATTTCTGTAGGATCATGTGACACTGAAGACTGGAGTAATGATGCTGTAAATTCAGCTTTGATCACAGGAATAAATTACACTTCACTATATATTCACATAGAAAATCGCTGTTTTAAATTGTAATAATATTTCACAATATTACTTTTTTTTTTGTATTTTTTATCAAATAATTGCAGCCTTGGTGAGCAGAAGAGACTTCTTTTAAAAACATTAAAAAAAATCTTACCAATCTAAAACTTTTGACCGGTAGTGTAGCCTACATCTCAACGAATTTTCAGATATTTATTTGTTTATGACTTTTTGGCCCCTTTAAAACATTTAAATATTCACAAATTAATATGGTGAAAAAGTCAATTTTACTGGTTTTCTAAGGCCAAATTAAAACCTGGAAATATTGGCCCGCACCTGTCTGCCATCCAGTGCGCCTCAACATTCCGTCCGTACAAACACTTTCGTCAAAATCTATATTAATATATAGGCTATGTTTGAACTTTACAATTTAGTAATTTATTATCAGAGTTGACTGTGTCCAAGTAATGCCCATATGTCCAGAAATGTACAGTTCTAAATATGGTAAGTCATTCAGTTAGCTAACATCATGTATTCATTAGGCAGAAACAATGATCTCACTAAATCAGTTATTAAAAGTTATGATTACAATATATAGAAAATTTAGCAGTTGTGTATGTTGAATTATAGTTGGTATCATCTGCAGTCCTCGATATCTTGCAGCCTCAGCACATTAGATTTGATTAGATTTTTTTTTTCCCATTTTATTTCAGTAATACCCTTCATGTTGAGGCAGAGGTCTTCAGTGCTCTACTAAGGGTGTTTCTTTCCTCTGCAGCCCAGATGTGCTGTTGAATCCCAGAGGAGGCCGGTGCAAGAGAGAGGTTGAGACACTTTGATTCCCTTCTTGCATATTCATGGATGGTTTTCAGACACTTCAATTATTCAGCTGGATGGATTTTCTTAAGGAACCTCCCTCTGAACTGCTTACCTTGAACTGTGAGTGATTTAATGCCATTTCAGTAGCCAATAGGATAATCTTCAAAGGAATGTGTATGGCTCTTTCTGAACAAAGGCCACTGAATCTCTCTTTTTTTTCTCATCTCTCTTTCTCTGCTTTCAAACCATTCTGCTATTACAGTTGGTTCATGGTTGTCTTGCAGACATGCCATATGGAAATATGAGTTAATACCTGTTTGTTATTGCTGTGTGATATCATGTCATGCTTAAAGGGATACTCCACTTTTTTTGGAAATAGGCTCATTTTACAACTCCCCCAGAGTTTAACAGTAGGGTTTTACAGTTTTCAAATCCATACAGCCCATTTTCTGATATTTAGAAAAATATCAGTAACCATGCAGTTTCTGGTCCCATTGACTTCTATAGATACTACGAAAGTCAATGGGACCAGAAACTGTTTGGTTACTGATATTTTTTACTGACCATTATTTCAAGCATTTAACCAAAGACCAAAGAAAACCCACGACTTCAGGACTTTGGAACCGGAAGTGCTAACTCATTTCCAGGTTTCGGCCTACAAAAATGGTCATCTCTGCACCCCTCTCTGACAGTGAATAGACGTGCATTTAGCAATCTGTCTTGAGAGATATATCAGTATAACCACTGTCCTTTGTGAGACACTGCTTTCACTAGACATCTGCGGAGGAACCGTTACAAAAGGGAAAGATGAGACCATTACTTTTTCAAATTCCCCCTCAGGAAGGAAACGCTTGAGCTACTTTGCTGTAGAGCCACAAGCTGTGCACCGAGAAGGCAGAATCAAACGCCTCAGCCTTTCACAAACAGCTGCTTGTTGTGCCACTAGATGATTTTTGGTGGGAAGGGGGTGGAAACTGCTCCTTGCATTTCTCAGTTTGCTAGAAAATGTTATCAGTTCAGCGTTAATGCATATGTCTCACTTTCCATTACCCGTCCCTTTATCGCTGTGCGTATATCAACGAGAAACTGCCGCTGAATTTAAATGAGACTTCCTGTTGCTTGTTGCTTATGCCTGTTAGTGGGAATTTTCTGAAAGGGTAATTTGTACTTTGTTCTAAACAAGGGATGAACCTTTTTTTCTCTCATGACTGAATCGTAACAAAAGAAATATGAACACTTTATAAGCTTCAAATTCGTTAGTTGAGGTGTCAAATGGACAATGATTTTACAGCATTTATTAATATAGTGTTCATTTAAATATTAATCATTTGCAAACTCATGTTCATTCATGATGTTAACTTGAAATGTTAAAAGATATATTTTCTAAAGAAATGTTTACATTTATTCAGCACATGTATCCATTTGACAGTAAAAATTGACGTTAAAAAGATGTTACAAAAGATTTCTGCTTCAAATAAATTATCCTGGAAATCACAGTTTCCCCCAAAATGCTGCATTGTTTCTTGAGCATCAAATCAAAGAATCATGTGACACTGAAGACTGGAGTAATGATGCTAAAAATTCAGCTCTGACATCACTGGAATAAATTACACTTAAAATAAGGTAATATTAGTTGCATGTAACATGAATGAATTTTTACAGTATTTATGTATCTTTGTTAATGTTATTATAGTTAATAAAAATCTTGCTAATTTTTTTTGTTCATGTTAGTCACAGTGTATTAACTAATGTTAAAAAAATAAAACCTTTTTTAATAGTGTATTACTGTAAAAAAAATATTTTCAAGATTTGTTATCACAACATTTTTTCTTTTGTCAAATCAACTTAAATAATGTATTTAGTTCAGATAACTTATTATTTTGAGTTTCTGATGATTAAATCGATCTCCTTAATTGTATTAACTCACTTTTCCCAGTTCAAACAACCAGGTTACTTAATTGTTTAAGTTAAACCAACAATATTTTTTTTACAGTTGAAATGTATAATGCTGTAGACATATTGTTAATTCTTATTTCATGTTAACTAAGGTTGTTAATGTTAACTAATGAAACCTACAACTATTAGTGATTTAAATTATATTAATATGTTAAAGCTTTACTGTTTTTATTTCTTTTTTGATGTGGGTGAGCATAAGAGATCCTGTTACAGTTCATTTTACAGTATCTGAATGTTACATGTACTTTATACAGTACATGCAACTAACCCTAAACCCAACCATAATCCTAACCCTAACAATATAGTAAGTACATGTTGTTAATTAATATTACTCAGTACTTGTATGTAATTTAAAATTGCGTTGTAACAAGTTAAAGTGTAACCAGAGGTTCTTTCAAAAACATGATGTCAGATTGTAATACACTTTAGTCTGTTATAAAACTATTATAGCATGAATATGCAGCCAATCGATTGTCAGTATTTAATTTCCGTTTGTCTGTGACTGTGATTTCATGCTTTGCTTTTATATGTGAGCTGAATTTGACTCTAGATATTTGGCATATGTGCATGCTTGAGGAAAAAAGAAACAAATGAATAATTCATGGGATAAATATGGTAAGTGCTTTCAAATGGTCCCTAAACGCTCACCAAAGCTACCGCAACTCCCCTGCTCCGTATACTTAATACTCACTCGTGTGTACGTTTCAGGCTTGATTGATTCACTACAATACTGCCATTGTTTTATTAGTAAAGGGATAGTTTACCCAAAAACATTAATAACTCGCACTCTCATGTACTTCCAAAGACATTCATTGATCTTTCGAACACAAATGAAGAACTTTCTCTCTCAATATTGTTTTTTATTAAATCGGAGAGCTTAAGTTTAAAGGGATAGTTCACTTTGAAATTAATTTTTGATATGTTTTAGCTTACCTCAAAGGCATCCAATATGTAGATGTCTTTGTTTCCACAGTAATTTCAATGTTGAGATTTTTAGGTCAAACCGTTCTTGTCTGTCGGTCATATAATGGAGGTCTATGGGGTCCTTTAAGCTAAGGTTGAGGTTCATTCTGGTGTTATGCAGCACGTTTGAGCTTCTGCAAGAACTAATGAGGTTCATTCTCGTGAGCTTAGGTTCGCTGATTAATGTTTATACTGTCAGTTTATACTATACTAAATAGGTTCATCATATACTGTAAAGCGTTCAAGTCTCTTCCGAAAATTTGGACTAAACCTCTCAATTCATATGGATTAGTTTTATACACTCTCTTTATTAACTTTTTGAAACTCTCCCCTAAACACTGTAAATGAATGCAGACATGCAACCTAATGAGGTCAACACACAAGCTTTAAAAAAAGATCTCCACTGGAGGAAAATCTCGTTCACGTTGTTGGAATAGCGAGATCTTTAACAGATCTCTCTGAGATTTTTTTCCCTTTTAACCTGCCAGTAAAACTTGTGACCGTGTAAACAGGAATTGGCTGGGCTGTTTCAGATTTATCTTACTCAGGTCAGATGAATGCATCAATGCATTTAGCAGTACTGTTCATTATAATGTAGAGTGGAACAACTTTTGTATTTTCTATTTCTCTCAGAGGACACATTTACCCCATTTGAATTGCAACGAATCTGACTGTATCCACAGAGAGAACTATTTAACATTTATAAATATCTCTAGAATGCCACTGGTTGAATGAGAGCCGAGGCAGTTGCCACGACAAAAGGGCGAGTACATGCCTGGCTTGCATTGTTTTAAAAGACAAATGAAATGAAGGAGCCTTTTCCTTCTGAGAGTTGCACAGGATGTGAGCCAATTGGGTGTATGCAAAATGCCAAATACAAACTAGCAAAACTATTTTCAAAGACAATCTACGGGAGTTTTTTCGAACTATGCTGAAAACATATAATAAACTTTAATAATAATAAACTGTTATAATAATAAAATGTATAATCTATCTTTTTTGTTGATTATATATATATATATATATATATATATATATATATATATAATGCATAATAATCAAGACAATGTGATAAAAAAAATATATGATATTTTGAATAAAAATTGTATAGTCTAGTTCAAATAATATGGAGCATGAAAATGTACTACATAGATAAAACCAAACACAAATCAAACTGTTATTAAGATCAAAAATTTATTCTGAGAGTCTCCCAAACTTCTCATATTACTTCTGAATAGGATGCCTGCTTTATAAATTGTATGAAAATTGTGGAAATAATGGTTCATATCACTCAAAACACATATGGAAATGGACCCAATTATTAATTAATAATTAATAATTAAATTTTTTATATTGTACATTTTCATAAAATCTAACTTTTTTTCTGTTTCACTTTCTGAATTTATTTCACTTCTACAAAAATCTGCCAAATGTCTTCTTTACAACGAGACCAATCTTACGTCTATATTCCAAAGCATTCTTGAATTACAAGAATTTAAGTTCAAAATGCACATTTTCATGTTTTATATTCAAAAAAAGGGGGTGACACTTAACAGGTTAAATTACCTTCGGGGTAATTTTGCAATTTATTTGTTTACATGTAATTAATTAGATTATACATTTTAATCACTTAGCAAACACACACACACACACACACACACACACACACATATATATATATATCAAATGTATCATTTACCCTCAAAAGATAATTTAAAGTCATCATTGTGTTAAATTAAAAAAACACCTCATAGATATTACAAAAAGTAGCTTTAGAAATACATATTTTATTTCATTCAACATAGAATTTATTACACATAGACTTTACTTGCCTCAATAATGTGGCCATGATCATTCCAGGTAGCTTTTATAGCACACACTGTTAACAACTGTGTCACTTTGAGTAAAAGATGTGGCTCCTGTCACGACATGACAGACATTTATGTTTGCCCTTCTTCAGTGCATTCTTGTCTACCCATACTACCAATGGGTTTGTAATGAATAGAGAGGTGGCTAGGCACCCTGTCTCCAAACTGCTGTCACAGTCAGGCCCGTGAAAGCACAGTCAGCAACTTTTCAACTCTAGCTGAATTTATTGGGGTTTTCAAGAGCGAGAGCCTCGGAATTGCTAAACATGCTGTTTGTTTTCTCCATCGCTATCCCTGATGGTAAACTCACCGGTTCTGTGCCAGCAGAAAGAACAGAGGCCTTTTAGTGCTTTTTATGTGCCCTTGAAAGGAGGTTATGTCATTGTCTGTCCCTGGCTATAACGTCAATCACACCCATAAAGCTGTATCAGTCACACTCTTAGAAGAAATGGTTCTATTTAGAACCAGAAATGGTTCCATCCCCCGCTTCATATATGGAACTCCAAAATGGTTCTATATAGAACCATTTTTTGGGGGGTAAAAGGTTCTATTGGCCAAGTATGGAACCCCAGGATTCTATATAGAACCCAAAGGAACCCTTTTTTAAGAGTGTATAGAACTTTTTAGGGGTTACAAATATGTAGCGCTGATAGAACCTTTTAAGGTTCTATATAGAACCTTTTCTTCTAAGAGTGCAGGGAAAGGACAGAAGAAATATGTAGTATCAAACTCTCAGAATAAATTTTTGATCTTAATAACAGTTTGATTTGTGTTTGGTTTTATCTATGTAGTACATTTTCATGCTCCATAATATTTGATATAGACTATTCAATTTTTATTCAAAATATCATATCTTTTTATCACATTGTCTTGATTATATGCATTATATTCACATCACAGCATATTTCTAAATGTCAGGGATACAGTTTTGATAGGAATTGCAACACTCAAGCCCAAGCATTTTTAAGGTTTACAAAGGTTTTTAAAAGGTGCACATGAAATAACCCACATACTTACATAGATTAAGTTTAGTTATATATTATTACTCTTAGAAAAACACACTCTGTATTGAACATTAGGGCTATATTAAACCTAAAAGAACACTTTATACCAGAAATCCATAAGGAATGATGGCCACAATGGGAATTGGGAACCCCTAAAAGTTCTAAATATGAAGTGCCTGACAACCGAGTGAATTAACAATAAACCGCAATAGATATTTACTAGACAAGTCATTAGGATCTACATACCCTTATGAATTTAAGCAGCCTATTGCTTGTGCTTTGGCACTTCTCCATTGTGAACTCTTAATTACAGGTAAAAATAAACAGACGGAGAATTTCAAACATTCCGAATGGGAAAATAACTCCATCTGTAAAGTTTAAGATTCCTGTGAATAAACCCTTGTGTGAAGATATTTGATAGCATGTCTGTTTATTTCTCGTTGCCAGCTTTTACAACGCCTGGGTGGGAAAGTTTAATTAAAGGGATTACTTACTCAGTGAAATTTAAAACTGGGGATTGATCCAGCCCTCGCAATGTGGCAATGCTAGAGAGCAGAAGCGGCAATGGTGGCGGCTCAGCTCTAGCCTTTTTCTTCTAGCTTTTCATCTAACTGAAGTTTCATTACCCAAATCTTTTAATCATAAAGTGCGATTTTTAGACTGTCAGTGCTTGGAAATCAAAGCATGAGAAAGTGCCAGCTAATGATAACTAATCCTGTGTCACTTCTGTGGTCATGATACAGACATCACATAGAAATCTGGATTATTAAAGTCACTTTGCAGTGTAATGGACAGGGCATTGAACAGTGGCGTTGGGCTCATTTTGAGGACAGTTTAGTTGTCAAACGATGCATCAAACCAAACCAAGTAAATCGCTCCTGGATAAATATGATGATAGTGTAATGATGAGTTAGAGGGATATTCAGTGGATTGGGTTTAAAATGTGTTAAATGAAGCTACTCGATACAATGTTTACATGGCAGAATGACCATTTTCTGTAACAAAGTGGACCAGTCGGGTTCCAGAAGTAAAAAGTTTATAAAGTTAGTATAAAGTTTTAAAGACAACCCTGCTGTGAGCTACAAGGTTGTTAATCGATAATATTTGCTACCCGTTAGCCCACATTATTAACCTTATTTTTCAAATAATCATGTTGACTGAACAGCATGGTGAAAAACTACATATCCCATGGAGATATACATTTCCACCAATCAAGTTGATCTTCTTATGCTCTCAAAATACATATACAGTATACATAGCTATTTGTGTGTGTTTGTGTATATTTGTGCGTATTTTACAATAAACTTGAAATATATAGTTTTTACATATAATCAGCATTTTAAAAAGAGCATACTTGTATATTTCCTCATAGTTTTTTATTCAATTATGCTGTTCACATTTTATGTGATTGTAGTTTCTTTCTTTAACGATTCACGAATTTTACGAGGTGGCTAATTGTTAACAATTCATACGACCTCACTCGTACAAATTAGTACGATTTTGCTAATTCGTACATATTGTACGAATTGGCCAATTCGTATGAATTCGTACGAATGACCTACCCCTGACCCCGCCCCTAAACCTAACCATCACGTGGGTTTAGACAAATCGTATGAATTCGTACTAGTGAGTTCGTACGAATTAGTACGAATTAGCCACTTTTTAATCACTCGTACGAATTGGTCGTGAGATACGGTAGGTATTGTAAATACACTGTAAAAATGAATGTGCTTTATCTAATAAAAAAAATGGGCCAACAGATTACAAGCAATATTATTAATTCAATTTAACACATTAGAGTTGAGTAATAATTAATCAAATTAATTCCTTAAAAGTAAACCATTTAAAATAAGTAAAACTCACATTTAAGTCGCCATTATGGTGATCGGTGTTTGTTTTAGGTTTCGCCTTCAGTGATTCTGCTTGTTAACATCAGGTAACATTTAATGTTGGCAATATAAAATAAAGAGTTCTTAATTAATCTTTGACGTCGTCTGTCTGTTATTCAGATATTTTTGTTTAATTTTTTTGTGTAAACTTTACTCATTTTAAATGGTTAACTTTTAAGGAATATTCTAATTCAATTCTAATTTGTTCAATTTAATTCATAATATTGCTTGTAATCTGTTGCCACAATTTTATTGATTAGATAAAGCGTATTCATTTTTACAGTGTATGTGGCAGTTGCTGGTGGTTTGTTGTGTTTCTTTGTTTCCAGTGGGAATGACTGCCAGAATAACTTGAATAACTTGAACAGACCAGAAGAGGGATTTAATGCCACATGTCTGATAACTTCAGTTGCAGATTTCATAGAAATAGTAGATTGGGAGGATTATGGGAATATGTGGCACTGTGACATGTCAGTCTGTTGCTGAACGTCAGCTTGAATTAATGTTTGTACTATTTGTGTTGCTGCGGCTTTTCTCTCTCACACATGCAGATGGTGAGTTCACATATAATAAATAGCTTTATTAGACAATAGCTTAAACTTGTCTGGCCCGTTTTGTAGCATAAAACCACACCTGTAGAAGATTCCTTGTCTGATTGACCAGTGTGTGGCTTTTTTGTTTTTCCCAGAAGTAAAGGTGCAGATCCTGTTCAGAGTCAACAACTTGGTATGCATGGTAGGAGCTTCCAGAAAAGCAGTTTAATTTAACCCCTAAATACTTACTACATAACACCCACAGAACTACCGACGCCATTTTGGATTGTGAACAACGAACATCAGCATAAGCCATACCATGCCCATCACTTTACATGTGGAAAGCTCTATATTTGAAACCCTCTCGTTGTAGTGCTACTGAAGTTTTAAAGCACATGGTGTCTCTATTGATTGTGGGTTAAAATTAGATGGCAGATGTCTCGGTGTGTGTGTGTGTGTGTGTGTGTGTGAACACAGAACAGATACTGATGCTCCTCTATTAATATCTAGGACAGTAAAACTGAAAAAAGAACGTTGCCTGACGTTTTCTCAGTCAACATCTGCTGAGCTTTTAAATGTCAGCGTGGCATCTTTATAATCAGGGTGTTTCCCAAGGGTGCTATTGCTTTTTTGCAGTATTATCATGTTTGTTTGAGAGTACAAGGCTGGACCCTGAGGTTATGTATTTTCTTTGGTATTTTTAAATTTGTTTGTGTTCAAGTTTGTGTTTGTTGTGTGTGTGTAGTTGTACCTATTGATTTTTCTTTCAACACTTGACGCATGAGGAGGTTCTTGAGTGGCATATATTGAAGTACTAATAAACGTGATCTACTTGATATAACTTAAATTATTTGCATATGTGCATAAGCCCATATGCAAATAAGCACATACTTGATATAACTTAAATTATTTGCATATGTGCATAAGAAATGTTCTCGTGCACAGTTTCCGTCAAATTCGCTATTTTTTTGATATAATGAAACTGCCTTTCAGCAGTTAGTATTTTGCATAAAACACACGCACACCTGGTCATTATAAGGGCTTTCTGTACAATCTAACCTCTCTCTCTCTCTCTCTTCCTATGTCCACAATCACACAGTGCAGGTGCATTTGATGAGTTTACTTTTGACCATTAAAACCTGGACGCACTACATCTGTCTTGTTGACTTTGTCACGTGACCTATAGAAACATTTGTTTAGCTCTTTTCCATCATGGGATAGTAAGCGGTTACACTTTATTTGAATGTGTCCTTGTTACGGCGATTAAATTATTTAAGTAGTACTTAACATGTACTTACTATAGGATTAGGGTTTGGTTATAGTTGCATGTAATTATGCCAAATTTATAGTTATTACTATAGTAAATACATGTAACAAGGACATTAAAATAAAGTGTTACCCTGTTTTAAAAATACACTGTAAAAAATATTTTCAAGATTTGTTATCACAGCATATTTTCTTTTGTCAAATCAACTTTGTAGTTATTTAGTTGAGATAACTTATTATGAGTTTCTGATGATTAAATCGATCTCCTTCATTGTATCAACTCACTTTTTCCAGTTCAAACAATATTTTTTTTACAGTTTAGTAATCACAACATTTTTTCTTTTGTCAAATCAACTTAAATAATTTATTTAGTTCAGATAACATATAATTTTGAGTTTCTGATGATTAAATCATTCTCCTTCATTGTATTAACTCACTTTTTCCAGTTCAATGAACTTAAAATTTTAAGGCAACCAGGTTACTTACTTTTTTTAAGTTAAACCATCAATATTTTTTTACAGTGTATGAATTCGGACGAACTCTTTTCACATACTGTTTTTTGCCTACTACGTACTGTATGTAGGGAAGTATTCAGTGTTGATTCAGTTCTGCTGTGAAGATCACCAATTATTAAATTTGTTCATTTCATCTATAAAGCAGTTCTGCAAAAAATGATGTCATTGTTCAGTTCAGTTTCTAATACAACAGCATCAGTACAGTCAGATCAATAATATGCATCCTTTCCTGTTAATGGGATATTTTCCGAACGAAGGACTCTGAGGATCCTCGACATTGTAACAGTCCTTGGACGGACGTCGATCACGTATGGGTCCTCGATATTCCGGCTTCCAAGGATCTTTCCTTGAAATTGAGAAACATTTTCAAGACACATTATTTGTTTCAAGGCCACCACCAGCATGTTTTTTTTACCCACACGTGGTTTTTTATTTGGTTCTAATTTTTTTTACTATAACTTGTGAAAATACTTTTTTGGCCTCATCTAGCGATCTTGCAACAAGGTATCTAATAAATGCTGGCATCTGGAGACATCACATATGTTCTGTCTCCAGGTGAAACTCCAGCCCGCTGTGTGAGTTATTATGTTGCGCCACAGGTCAGATTCCTCTGCACCTGCCTGATAGCCTCAAGTACAGCACTGAAATATTGAGAAATCCACCATGCAGTATTTCTTAACATTTTTTTTTGTCTCATATATTCAGTCTGCACCCCCACAGGCCCATGAGTAAGACTCAAATGAAGCAGAATGATGCCAAACCATCAATTTGTTCCTGTTATAATTTGTTCCCATTTGTACCGAAACAGTGTTGTTGCTGCATTTATTTGAAAACTACAGTGCCACTTTTCATTATGAAGCAAAATACAGGCCATTTAATTAAATGTAAATTGATTTTAGCTGTGGGAGCCTCTGTTTCATTTGTGCTTACCAATAAAATATAGGGCCACTGGTGTTGTCATAATATCATGCCGTTTGTGCACCATAAAGCACATTAGTGTAATGAGCAAGCCTTCGTTGTGCATGGAGAAGTCATTAGAGTCGATAGAGCCTGCTGACTGCCTTCCCCATAATGTGTGTTGTCAATGAAGTGCCTAGATATATACTATTCTGGAAACACATTGCATTCTTCTGATTTTGTTATCTCTCAACTTGCAACCTGTAAAATATTAATATAAGATAAATATCAATTTAAATGTGAAGATTTTATAAATATAAGGAATTTTGCTGTTGAATAATTTAGTAATCATTTTTTGAAAAAAGTGCTGTTCAATAATATTGATTGATTATCTCTGAAAGGGAAACAAATCTGTAAAAATACTATATTAATATGTGCAGACATAATATAATACAGTTCCATGAGAACATGCCAAGTATTTTGTATCTCTTTGTTTGTATAAAGGGAGTTTCCATGGAATGCGGAGTGGAAATAACTTCAGGAGAGCAGGGAGTGTGTGGCTCTGTTATTTTGGTCACTTGCCGTTCATCATTATATGCATGCAGTAATAGATGCATATTAGCCTTGCCATGCTTTGATGCCCAATATGGAGTTTTGATACAGTGATATAATTACATAATCACAACTTTAATTCTTTAAGAGACATCCGTTTCAAATCATTGTGCATTTAGTGAGATGTAGTGGTCATTTGTAGGTTAACTAATGTATATGTTGACGTTAACATCACATAACCAGCTCTAAATTTATAGTTTTTTATTTTAGCATAGTAAACGTTCTCTATAGGGTATGAATAACCGTTAAACATGACGAGATTAAGGAACTTTAATTATAAGCAATTAAATCGCATGGATGCTTAAGCAAATGCATTTTTGATATTTTATCTATTTGAAACATAAGTTTTATGATAAAATGTATGCAGTTTTTACATTTTTTTATCACATTGTTTCTCAAATCCATATGAAAAATGCATGGGCCATATGGGGTTGCTTATGCCGGATGCTTTTTCTCCCCTTAGAAAGTCATGTTTTGCATCTAATGGATGCTAACATGTCAAGTCTCTGACTAAACTATGATTTAGAGTTTTTTCATGCTGTGCATGAAAAAAAAAAGCATGGTGAATATGTTATGCATTTGGGGAAAAGCATGTTTTTTTTAGATTATATTCGGTTTTAAAGCTGTATTTTGATGCTTTTTATGTCCTATTAGGGTTAAACCCACAGTGGTTTAATCAGAATCAGAACGAGAATGAGCTTTATTGTCAGGTATGTTACGAGGAATGACAGCGACAGTCAGATGACGGTAGCTATTGACTTCCATAGAAAAGAAAAAATACTAAGTCAATGGCTACCATGGTTACCAACAATCTTCAAAATATCTTCTTTATGACAGAAGATAGAAACTTATACAGGTTTAGAACAACATGAGGGCGAGTGTATGATGACAGAATTCAAATTTTGGGGTAAATTATGCCTTTAACTATTCCACTACCGTTGATTATACCTATACAAGACATCCATGCATGTTAAAATAATCATAAAAGTTGAGCAAAGAAAACAGGTCTTCATAACTTAACAGCTGCTGTAGTACGTTTGCCATGGCAACCAGAATGAGAATGAGTCAGAATTTCACACTCTTCTTCCTCAAAACTCAGTCTGTTCGCACTGTGCCCACAGATGAAAAAACAAAAAGCTTGTCTCTCAAAATTTTAGCTGAGTAATGAAGCTGTTAAACATGTTATTTCAACTTCACAACCTGTTTGACAATAATTCAGCATAAAAAGTTACAAGGTTGCAAACCCATCAGGCAATACTGTGAGCTGGTTATGCAACTCTACACTGTAGGACTTAGTTCAAAAGATGGATTTTCAATCTTTTAGTCTGCGTATCCCCAAATATGATCATCCTCACGCCAGGCCTATGTTGGCATGTATGTTACTTGTATGAATTGTAGTATAGGCTACTGTACTATCTACTGTATGCGTGTGTGGCCCACTCTAAAAAATTGCTTGGTTGTTTTAACCCAACTCTGGGTCAAATATGGACAAACCCAGCCATTGGGTTAAATTTTTTAATTACATTTTAAACCAACGTTTGGGGTTGTCCATATTTGACCCAAAGTTGAGTTAAAACAACCCTGTGTAGCCTATGGGTTTCCACAGGGTTTTCAGAAATCGCTTGTTACGTGATAAAATAGAACATTTATTTTTCCTTCTATGTTGTATTAACACATCAAAATATATCATATATGTGTTGTTTACATATTTAAGATAAGTTCGCCTAAAAAACAATGTTGTGTTGCGCATAACGATCCGAATTCACCCAGAAAATTACTGACAGGAATGATTTAAAACATGTTTTTGCCTTACAATGCGGCTTTATTTTGAATATACGAGAGTCAGTAAAGCAGTCAGATTATGATGTGTGCATCACAGCGCCTCTAACGTGTCTTTACTGTACAAGACCGACCGGTAGACACGCTCACATAGTCAGTCAGTCATAATGACAGAGGCGGAGAATCAAGCATGCGGACTCGAGCGATGGTGACGGAATACGAGCAAACACTAACGCTACGGGTGCTCGGACAGTCTCAGGGGGGAAAGAAACATGTTTGGAGTAAAAACCAGCGACCTTTTATCCTCCGTTTCCGCGATAGAGCGCAAAGGAGGAGAGTTTAGTTCGTCTGCATTCATCGGCGGAGTTTCAATGAAAAGTCTGTCACGCGGCACTGAGTCTTACTGTAAACAACAGCAGTTATAGTACTATAGCTAGCCTACAGATATATCAAGACACGCTTGACTTAGCGTTTATTCTCCGTTTGCAATAGTTTAAAGCTGCTTTTTTGGACTGTTCAGGATGCAAGTGAAAAAGAGGAGCTCCGAGGACCCTCAGCGGGATGAAAAGAAACCCTCTTGTTTCTCAAATATTAAGATATTTTTAGTGGCGGAATGTGCTCTTATGTTGGCACAGGGCACAGTGGGGGCATACTTGGTAAGTAAATCGTTTACGTACCTTAATTTGGCTTTGGAAATGACTGTTTGTTCCTATTGAACTTACAAAACTTGTTTGGCTCAAAGTTCGACTCATCGTTAATCCGTATACAGTCTTCTTAGTGCAATTTAGTTTATGAAGCGTGACACGGATGCGATAGCGTAATCATTTAATGAAGGGAACACATACAGTAGTCTAATGTTCATGTAGTAGCCTTAAGCGTAATAGCAGTCATAAGATAAACTGTCAGGCTGTGAAAAAAGATTCCTGGCAAGCTGTGGGCTAGTATGACAGAAAACCTTAGGCCTATGTGGATCATTTTAATCTTCATTATCACTATGACAACACCATTATCAACATCACACGAGCGAAAAGGACAGTGAACTGCTGTAATTTTGCGGCAGGTGCGTGCTGATATTCGCGTCTACGATTCCGCACGTGTATTGCTTTCAACAGTTATGAAAATGAATATAGAATTACAAATGTGTCAGACAACTGATAGATTAGATATGTCCTTCCTACCAACGAACATAGTTCTCAAAGAAGCATCAGCATCAAGCTTTGTGTGTGCAGTTCTGTACTGTACGTTGGCTAATATATGAGTGGAACGGAGAGACCGACAATTTCCGTAAAGTGTTTCTCTAGATCCACTCCTGGTTTTGCTTTTATCCAGCTATCTCAATAGACTAGAGAGACCCGGGTCTGTGATGGAGTAAAATAGACACTTCGATTGTAAAAAATAAACATTTTTATTTAAATGTAGTCTATTCACAATTTAGCACAGCAGTTTATTGCTTTTATAAAATCATTACTGCATAAAAAGGACACTTTATTTTATTAAAGGGATAGTTCACTTTGAAATTAATTTTTTATATGTTTTAGCTTACCTCAAGGGCATTCAAGATGTAAGTGTCTTTGTTTCCACAGTATTTACAATTTTTATATTTTTACGTCAAACCGTTCTCGTCTGTCACGTCCAAGTACTCTGAGGGCGGGGGCGCTTCTGCACTCGTTGCATTGATACACATTGATAACCGCTCGTTTCGTATCTTAGGCCATCAATGTGTACGAGTCATTAAATCATGTTTAATTTGGACTTCTCTGTGCATGCTCTTTGAGGTGGACCCCATACACCTCCACCTGACAGACAAGAATGGTTTGACCTAAAAATATCAAAATTGAAAATACTGTGGAAAAAAGACACCAACATCTTGGATGCCCTTGAGTTAAGCTAAAACATATCAAAAATTAATTTCAAAGTGAACTATCCCTTTAATTGGCATAGGCGTACTATAACTTAAATATACAGTCCCTGACAAAACCAGTGTTACTATGAACCAAAAAAACGATGGATGCTGTTACCAGAATCCAGGACCTATCTGTTTTAACTAAACAAGTGTTACTATGCACTAAGATAATGTCAATAGTTTGGTGTTTATTCAAGATTTGATTGCTTTTAGAGTACTCTAAGCGGCTTTGTGGTTGTCTCTGCTTTGTGTCCGATATCTAAAATAAAATTCTTACATTGCTTGGTGTCATGTGTTGGATACCTCACTATACAGCTTCTTTGATAAGGACGAGATTTGTCCGGCCATGTCCTCCATACCCATGGGACGTCTCTGATGTCTGTGCGAGCTCAGACCATATTTGGAAAGGAAACAATCATTTGCTCTGTGCCAGAAAGCCACAATACATCATGGGAACAGTCTCAAAGGGGTGCACTTGTTGTGGAATGGATTTGTTCCCAGCTTATGGAAATTGTGATGTTTAGAAACCAAATCAACACTCTGCCATTTCAAAAAAAAAAAAAAAATAAAACTTTGTGGGACTGGAAAATGTAGAGATTGCCCAGATTTATTTTGACAGATAAATAGGGCATTAAACTAAACTTATCCTCCCTGGGGTTTTTCCATAGACAAATCAGCCATCAAATTGCTTCAAAATATGTCTTACTAAAGCAAACATTTGTGTGAAACAGTACAAGTTTGTATAATTGGAGTGTGATTGTTTAATGTGTAGGTTATTTACAGAATGCAAGAGATCAATGAAAATGTTTTGTTTAAACCCACTTTTATTTTTTTTATCAGCATGCAGGTCATGTCGTACCATTTCCATGTAATAGTGGACTGATTCGTTTAGATTATTTCAGAAGCAACTGAAAGTCCTTTTTGAGATGCAGTGTCCACCCTCCTTCACAGAATGACTCAGTGGCTCATTCCTGGACATTGTGTCAGTTTCCTAAGTTTAGCCTCAGCTCTGAGCTTGACGTAGGCCAGTCTGGACTTTCCCCATGTGCTTAGAGAGCCAGTGACTCCTGTGTCTTTTTTTAATCTCCTGAAATCTCCTACAACTTGTGTAAATCTTTGCATAGCTTCCAATATGCATACGCACTCTGACTGTGATGCAAAATGCTGGGACAGTGTTTGCAAATGTCCCTTGGCAGGCTTCTAACCTCAACTCATTTAATTTTTGCTTGCTCAGTTTGCCTGTACTTGATACAGAAGAAACATGTAGATGGCTGTATAACATGTATGACCACCATACTTGCGCCTGCACGATTTGCTGTTTCAGCAAGTACGTGATCGACGGCTTTAAATGCAGCAGTCGCAAAAGGTCAGTTTAAGAGTGATGTAAAACTAAATGGTGCATTGTAAATTATATGTAGTCTGTCCATAGTTAATATTCATCTTTTAGGAATTAAAGGGATACTCCACTTTTTTTGGAAATAGGCTCATTTTACCATTCCCCCAGAGTTAAACAGTTGGGTTTTACCGTTTTCGAATCCATTCAGCCGATTTTTTGATATTTAGAAGAATATCAGTAACCAGAGAGTTTCTGGTCTCATTGACTTCCATAGTATATTTTTTTCCTACTATGGAAGTCAATGAGACCAGAAACTGTCTGGTTACTGATATTCTTCTAAATATCAAAAAATCGGCTGAATGGATTTGAAATGGTAAAACTCAACTGTTTAACTCTGGGGGAATGGTAAAATGAGCCTATTCCAAAAAAAGTGGAGTATCCCTTTAAGAGAGCTATTAAAGTCAGTATGAAATAAAAAATTCATCCTGTTCATTTTCTAAATGCATATTATATATTTGATTGTGAAAAATTAATCTGTGCATATGTTAAATTTTGACATTTTTTGGTATTTAGAACTTCCAAAACCGTTTAGTTTAAAAACCCACCTCTGCAAGCTCGCATTCTGCTCCAACATTTACCATTGTCTGAAAGATTTTTGCGAGAAATCTGCGTGATCGAGAGTTTCGCATGAGGGTAAAAAAGTTCCACATGAAGATTTGAAAGATTAAAAAATTGACTTTTTTTTTTCTTTTTTCCGACGATATTGTAGAAATATGCTATTCACAGTCACCTGCAATTAATTTATTTTTGTGAGTACAAGGGGTTACCAAGATGAGTGATATTAAGGTCCCTTTCAGACGAGTCATTTCACTTGGCGGCCATCTTTAAAACGCCTCTCAGGCATGCAAGTGCTGCTCCTATCTCTTTGAATGAATTGTACAAAGCCCGACCTGGCAATTTGATTGGCCCGAACATTTTTTTACTGATCATAATTACTTCTCAATGGATCGAGTCCAGACCGAACTTCCCGACCAAAAAAATGTTGTGGGTGGGTCGGGCTGGCTGGCATCCAGGCTAGTCTTCTGCTTTCATTTGTTTTAAAGAACATTCCCACTGTATATGTTCCCACCAACAATGCCATACAGAAGAATAATTCATTTATCAAAAGTTACTGTTTTCCATTGGTCCAACATCGCTTCAAAGCACAATTCATGGAAAGTACTTCTGGTGTTCTGTGTCCTGTCATACTGATAAGGCAATGCCGCGTCTCTCTCATGTTGAAAATCAAACACAGATTGCTGAAGGATGCCTGGTAGCCGCACATGTTCTTGAAAACATTTCACACTTGAATGATGCAGACTGGTTGTTCTTATTATGTAAGCTTGACTTGACTCAACCATAACAAGATAGACACTTTTGTCTTATTGTTCAATAATTCACAGTCTTGCTATAATAATGGGGTTTCATGCTGAAGGATTAGAGGGCAATGGGTGTGAGCATGTCAGGGTGGAGTCAACAGAGATTTGGCATTCGCTGATGCTGCTGACTTGATGAATGTGTCTTGGCATTAAAGTTAGCAGCCTATGCGCCCTATTGCGGTGGCACTGGCACTGATGTATGTATGCAGTGAGACCCAGCTATTTAGTCAACAGGTTTCAGCAGGTTGGCACAGACAGACTCTGAGGCTAGCAGAAAGTGGAGGCAGGTGGGGGATGTGGCCTGTCCGGTCCTTTCGCCATGCTTCCAGAACTTGTAGTCTGGCACATATCTTTAGGTCTGGCAACTGACCAGAGCCAGTGTGAATAGTACAAATGCACACACACACACACATTAATGAATGAAAAAAAAAACTGTTTCACATAAAAAGAAATCCATTTTGTTGCACTTGCCCATATTAGTAAAGATTTAACTGAGTGCATGGACATTGCACTATACACACTGTCCCAGCTAAACTTAAATTGTCACATTTTTCTTGTTAAAGGGACACTATGCAGTTATTTTAGCTTAATTTAACAGCTTGAGAGTTATTGAAATGGTTATATGACTTCTTTCGGGTTGAATGGGGGGCGTCTCGACCCCCCCTGGTGCCCGTGAGTGGAAAAATCTCACTTGCAATTTCAGGCCGGCGGCTCGGAATAATGTGTTATTCCAAAATAATAACTAAAGGAAGGCAGTAACAATTTAAACAATTTAATGTTTCTGGATATTAAAAATCCGATGTTAAAATGAGGAGGCCACAATACCACTTTTGCGTCACGATTCCAATAATGATACAATGTCATTTTTAGTATTAGACTTTAGTGTCGATACTTTTAGTTTCAATGCATTTTTAAAAAATTGGTCAGAGAAACTAAAAGAATGTGATCTGGCTTAGCAAATAGTTATTTTCATGCCTAATTATGCATTGGAGGGAATGTTTTGTAGGAGCTGCTGTTACTTTCATTATTCATATTATTGCTCTTTTTATCTTTAATTTAATAGCAGCACATTGAATATTTAGAGTTGCTCCAGCAGGTCTCAACCAGTCTAGTGCAGTGAGTGATTTTCTCTTTGTCTTTTGTAGAATAACATTGAGGACAAACTGGTAGCTGTAGGTTTATTAGGCTGCTGTCACTTTAAGAGCAGCACATATCCAACATACTGTTGCACATGCGTTTTCCTTTCAACTGTTTACGTTTACTTTAATGGTTAGTACACGCAATGGCGATAGTTTTAAGTTGCGCGTCCGAGTGAAGACTGCGCGAGCCACAAGGGAACACTGTATCCATGCAACTGCGCTCAGCTTTATTTCAAACATGCTATTATTTATTGCTACTAGTGTTGTCACGATACCAAAATTATTGTTTCGATACCGATAAGAATTGCGATTTTGATTTTTTAAAAACGGAGACCTTTTGCTACGTTTGCACCTACCGTCCAGACTAAAACGGGAAAAAATGAAGACCCAAAACGGAGAAGTTTAGAAACGCTGCAGCTCCGTTTTGCGTTTTGAATCTCCGGAGGGCGTTTTAGTGAAGACGGGAGAAAACGGAGGACTTCAGAAACGCTGATGCAGAGGCTCACGTTCGGCTCAATGATTGGGTTGTCGTCAGTCATGACGTGTCGTTCCCTGATTCGTCAGCCACTGTTTACACCGGCACGCGCATGCCCAGTGTTGGTGAATTGTCACGTGATCCGCGTATTCAGTCGCTTTAATGTGGACGGAGATCAATTTTAATACGCAGATAAAACGCTTTAACTCAGGCTTGTAGTGGACTGCAAATATGTCACAAACATCAGTTCTGCACAAAACAGAGTGGTCTGTTAGACAGTCCAAGGTTTCCAATTAAAGTGCACCAGGCTAACTGCAGGAAACTGAGTTATAGCAAATCAAATTAGACGAGAGTTATGACAACAACATCACTGCTCTATAAGGCTCACATTAAACTCGTTATTCACATCAGGCATTTTAACTGTTTAGGAATATTATTTACATTATTTCTGTAAATGATCTTAAGGCATTAGCTAAGAAATGTAATTTATTGCAATGAAAACAAGACAAATATAATGATTGTATTTATTTATATGCAATGCAAAGTATGTAAGTAAAAACATTTTTATGTATTCCCTCTGAAATCCTCCACCTCCCCCATCTCCACCTGCCTAGATCTGCTACAGGATTTATGTATGTCTAATCTATTCATAACAGCAGCGTATCTTACATGCTGTGTGTCAATGTATTAGCAGCGGAAAATGGCAACATTTAGCTATCTAACATCTGTTGTACAGTAGGAGAAAGGAGAGAACATTGTTATGTTTCCATGGACAACAGGGTATTATTTAACAGCCATAACACAAAAGTATTTTTCCACTCAATAACATTTAGTTCCACACGTGACCAATCAGAATTCCGGAGAGCTTGGCAACTAATCGAGTGAATATTATCTTATCCATCCAATTGAAACGATCTCTCCAGTCAAAGGACTCTATAGTGCAGCATGGAGAGATTTGCAAAGACCAGTATGTGCAGCATCTGAGACAGGCCTGAGTTGGCTCGCTCTAGAGAAATAGGATTATAGTAAAGAGAGCGTGGCCTCAGTAAAATGCTCTTTTCACAGCCATGGCATATTTGTTGCTCCAGCTCAAAACTATTTCATTAAAGTCCTGTGGTTCCTCTTCTAGGCTGCCTGGTGGCATTATTTCCATTCCACCAGCTATTTCTGTCATAGATAATTGATAGGCCTTGATAATTAATGTGTGACAAGCAGCATGTCGAGGATTGAAAAGGATTTGTCGAAACAATTGTTTTAGTGTGTCATTGGTTCTCTTCTTTGACAAGGGTTTTATATATTCCAGCCTTGTTGGAATAGCTGTGTTTGGTTTGATTGGAGATTTTATTACTTTAATCTAACATGTCATTTCCATGTAGCATGCAGCCTAACTTTATCTCATTTTTTGATCTTGTGTAAATATTAGCAAATATGAAGACAGTTTATTCACTGATCTTTACCGCCACATGTTACCTCTCTAAGATGGCTCTCAGTTGAAATTAGATTTTTTATGTTGTTTAAGGTGGAATTTGACTTCAGTACAATACCATATAATGTCATAAAATATATATATTTCAAATAGAATAACATAGCATACTATATATATATATATATATATATATACACAGTATATATATATAATATATATATATATATATATATTCTCGTCATCAAAAGATCCTGAAAAAAAAATCTAAATGAGCAGAAAATGTGCAGAAAATCATCCTATTAAATTAATTTCTGAAGGATCATGTGACATTGAAGACTGGAGTAATGATGCTGAAAATTCAGCTTTGCATCAATGGAATAAATTACATTTTTAAATATATTAGAACAGAAAATGGTTATTTTAAATTGTAAAAATATTTCACAATATTATGTTTTTTACTGAATTTATGATCAAATAAATGCAGCCTTGGTGAGCATAAGAGACTTCTTAAAAGTCGGCATGAAATCAAATAAAAATGATTTATCTGTGCACTTTATTAATTTTAAAAAATTCATGTACCCTTTATAATCTTTAATCAAAGTCATTACCCTTCCCTCCCCCATCGAAACGACCTCTTCTATTTCGGTCACGTGGAATGGCGAAAGGGTGCGGCCAGATCCGATGAGGGTGCGGCTATTGGTGAACCGCCTCTCAGAGAATCGCATTTAAATCTGCCTCCATTTTATATGCCACGCCCAACTTCCAACGATCCAATCAATTCCCGAAGGACGAAAACAAACCCTGCCCTACATTTAATTTCAGAAGCCGTTTCACTCGGATATACGTCACGACAAGGAAAAAATGACGACTTTACGCCGACTTTAAAGTAGCTGTATATAAGAAATTTATTTCAAATAATCATAAAATGGCCCTGATATGTCACTAGTGACTAGACATTAAAAAATCATGTTTATTTCAAATACGTATATCACAACAGTAGTCCAGCCAGGATATTGCCATCTAAAAAGTGAAGTTGCAGCCCTCAACTGATGTTGATGTTATGTTTTGGTCTGATGCTCCACCCTCCACCGATCTACCAATCACAGAGTCAGTAGTGTTGCAGCATCTGAGTTCCAGCTCTGCTCTAGTTACCACAGCTGCACATACAAACGTGTTGGATAAAAAAATGTTGGATCCTGCGTTCAGCCTATCTGGCAACCTCGAGTTAGGGGGAATGGGGAGGGGATACACCGCTCTACAGTCATTTGAAAGTGATTGCAGTACCAGTTTTGGCCACAATCTTACATACGGCTCCTTTAAAAAAATGTGTGCGTGCTTTCTATGTGTATGTGTATACAATCATTTACACAATTTCATGCATGGCATTTTATGGTAATATTTGACCTAATACCGTTACCTTTGTCAGATTAACATTACAGTAATTCTTCTGCTTTATTTCTTAGGTGAGCGTGCTGACCACACTGGAGCGGCGCTTCAATCTTCAGAGCGCTGATGTGGGCGTCATTGCCAGCAGCTTTGAGATCGGCAACCTGGCCCTCATTCTCTTTGTTAGTTATTTTGGTGCTAAAGCCCACCGTCCTCGGTTAATTGGCTGCGGAGGCATTGTCATGGCTTTGGGAGCGCTGCTCTCCGCATTACCTGAGTTCCTCACCAGTCAATACTTGATCACAGACACATGGAGCAAGGAATTGGGGCGAGACGTGTGCTCCAACGCCTCTAAAACTGATGAAACATGTGGGAATAGAGCAAACACCAACATGATGTACCTCCTTCTGATAGGAGCCCAGGTGCTGCTGGGTATCGGTGCAACGCCTGTTCAGCCCCTAGGGGTGTCCTACATAGATGATCATGTGCGAAAGAAAGACTCCTCTCTCTATATAGGTAAGTAAGCCTAATGTTTTCTTACGAGCTGAGGGTTTAATGCATTTAGTTTACATAGCCATAGGCATCAGTTTTTACACAAGTAAATTGCGAATTTTTTAAGGAAAAGCATGTATCTCCTCTTGTGCATAGTAAGTGAAAAGCAGATGATTATCAGGCTGATTTATTGTGGTTTCAGGCCTACCGATGTCAAGCCAAAAACCACTGATGTATTAAAGTGGAACAGCAAATAAGAAAACATTGAGCTGTTGAAAGCATGTGCACAAAAGTCAATAAGAAAACAAAAAAAAGCATGCGTGTGTGCAAGTGTGTTTTGTTTTATATTGTTTGTGACCACAGCTTTCACAATTATAATCAGCAGGTGAGCAGCGCTGGGAGGGTTTTTAAACATAATTACTTTTATTTTGTGTGTGTGGGGAAGAAGGTCATGGAAAAAGAGCTTGACACACAATAATGACTTCTTTGGGAGCAGTATATACACATACACAGTGTATATAGACTCATTTACACCGCTGTTTGTGGTCATTAAGAGTTTTTTTAAAGAAATTATTACTTTTATTCAGTAAGGATGTATTAAATTTAGCAAAAGTGGCGGAATGACTTTCACATTATTAAACACAAAAAAGTATTTCCAGATTAATGCTTCTCCTTTGACATTTCTACTCATCATGTAATCCCGAATAAAACTGTTTCCACAAAAATATTAAGCAGCGTAACTGTTGACAACTATGATAATGATAAGAACTTTTCAAAGGATCATTTTGATGATGAATCTACTTGGCTGTCATCGCAAGAATAAATGGTATTCTTCAAAAATCTTTATATTTTTTAATATATTATTTTATATAATATTTCAAAATATGACTTTTATTTTTGTGAAATTATATTCAAATTAAATGTAAATTAAAAATGTAATTTGTTTAAATAAATGCAGCCCGAGTGGGCATAAAACGCTTCAAAAAAAAAAAAAAAAAAAAATGACTGAACTTTTGAACAGCAGTGTGTGTGTATACCTGTTCGGGGACTTGCAGTTCCAGAGAATTCTGATCTTAAAAACAAGACGGAACATGATTTTAATATTGTCTTGTCTTCAGTAGAAAAGGTTGACAAAATCACTTGGTTGATTTTGCAGTTGTCAGGGTGACAAGAACTAGACCCATTTCATGTTCACAAATAACAGGTGACATATTCTACAGTGAATCTTATCAAAGCACACACAGATTTCACAGAAGTCTCAAAGGTAGCCGGGCCATGGTTTGTTTCACACGCATGCATCTCAGTGATGAGGTGAAGTAGATAAGTGTTAAAGGAAAGAGTGTCCCTGTTTGATGCTGTGATGCTTCACAGGTTCCACATCGAAAGGGATGTGGAATTTAAAATGATAGATTTTATGTCACAGTTGAAATATATGATGTGTCATTGCATAAGACACATCTAGTGACATTAGCAAACACATGATCATAGCATTTTCATGTTCTGCTAATACTTGTTGACAATCATGAAGTCTTCATTTTGAACATTCATAATTTAAACTTCAAGTTCGATGTGCTTGCTCTAAAAATACATTTCTCTTGCTTGAATAGTATTTTAACATTTAACTTTGACATAAGCTAAAGGTCGACTTCTTTTACAGTTTTAGAGTGTTTAATTTTATGTAAGGTTTATTCTCAAGTTGTGTAAGATAAGATCCTCTCTTCCTTTTCCCGTTCATCTCTGTTTCTTACATCAGCTCCTGTTCAAAGTTCAAAACAGCATTTCAAAAGGCTTTTTGGCAAGCGTGGTGCTTATTTGACAGTGTGCAGTGCGGTATAGGAAATGGACACACACTGATTTCAGTTTGCAAGCTCAGAGGGAGATTTGGAGCTGTGCTCCTCCGATAAGCCGCACCGCAGAGTTTGAAGGCAAACAAACAGCGTTTGGTTTGAGAACAATGTTGTATTGTAGTGGAAGCTGCACTCAGCTGATCGTCTAAATCCCTGGGCTGCAGGCATGGCATGTGCTGCATGAATGGGCCAGATTGTTCAGACCTCAACCAAGATTGTTTTTTTTTGTTTTTTACACGTACTGCTAATATATTCTCCATTTGCAACATAGCTTGTGTAATTGTTTTTCCTCTTGTTGTTCAGTGTCGTTCGCAATGCTTCAAATGGCATGTTTTACTGTGCCATTAGTTCCCTTCTTTGACACTGGTTTAATATCCTTTTATTTGGTGTGATTGGGGATTTGATTACTTAAATCTGACATGCCATGTAGATCTCATTATGTGATCTTGTTTAAAGGGAAACTCCACTTTTTTTTGGAAATAGGCTCATTTTACAACTCCCCCAGAGTTAAACAGTTCGAATGCATTCAGCCGATTTTCTGATATTTAGAAGAATATTAGGAACCAGTTTCTGGTCTCATTGACTTCCATAGTAGGAAAAAAAAAATACTATGGAAGTCAATGAGACCAGAAACTGTCTGGTTACTGAAATTCTTCTAAATATCAGAAAATCGGCTGAATGGATTCGAAAACGGTAAAACCCAACTGTTCAACTCTGGGGAGAGGTAAAATGAGCCTATTTAAAAAAAATATATAAATAAATAAAAAAATGGAGTGTCCCTTTAAGTATTAGCAAATATAAAGACAGTTACTGAACACATTTAAAACAAACTAGATCTCCAGAAGTCTAACAAGACCCAAGTCTAACAAGATTGTATTAATGTTTGTGGTTTATGTCACATGTTTGATGGTCTACCATTTGGCACAGATATTTTTAGAGTAGCTGCTGTTGGGTTAGTCTTTATTCAGAGTTTGAGAGAGCTCTGGGCTAGAGCCAAATGAGTTATTGAAAATATTGCGCCATTTTCCTGGCAATTCATAATGTACAGGAACACTATACTGCAATGATATTAATTCACACTTTTGGTATAAGTCTCCAAAACATTAACTAAAATAATTATTTCAAGGCTCAGACTCAGAGTGTTAAGACATATTAATAGCTCTGATAAACTTTGATAATAAAAATTGCTTCAGGTTAATATATATATATATATATATATATATATATATATATATATATATATATATATCGTGCAAAAGTTTCACTAAGATTTTTGAAAGTGATTTTAAAAGCAAACTTTTCAATTTATTTTGCATTTATTTGATCAACAATACATGTTAAAGAGTTATATTGTATAATTATTGTAATGTTGAAGCAGAATGTTCTTACGTGTCTTTCAGAATTTAGATCTTTCGGAAATCATTCTAACAGGCTGATTTGGTGATTAAGAGAGATTTCTTATGTTCTTGTGTTATTTATGAAAATATTAAGGTAACATCTTTACAGGATTCTGCATTCGACAAATCAACTTGAACAGCATTCATTTAAATTAGAAATATTTTTTAACATTATAAATGTCTTTCACTTTTTAATTCATTTATTGCATGCTTGCTGCATAAAAGTATATATTTTACAGACCCCAAACTTTTAATATTATAACATTATGTATTTGTTATATATATATATATATATATATATATATATATATATATGAGTTAAGTTACTGAACTAAATATACAAGCTTGATAAAAATTAGATAGATAGATAGATAGATAGATAGATAGATAGATAGATAGATAGATAGATAGATAGATAGATAGATAGATAGATAGATAGATAGATAGATAGATAGATAGTTCTTAATCAGTTAGCTAGTTAAATATCACCCAGCTGTATTCTGTATTCATGTATTGGCTGTACCCTTTACCTTGTCTTTTATTGTCTGTCAGCATCATTGAATGTGGCTTCCAGGTCAGCCTGAACCCAGACATATTCTTTTTATCTGCACTCCTGCGGCCTGAACATCACATTGCACTCATGTGTTTCTGTACGCCTATGCACTCTCCACAGTGAAAAGCCTTTATTAGTTGAGCACACTGTGAGACCTTATTAGAAATTTTTGGTTAGTAGATTCAGTGTTACGCTCTCAAAAAAAGCAGGAAAGAAAAGAGCCTTAATGAAAGATGTTTTGTACAGCACACCTTCGTTTTCCGTGTCTCTGTTATTATCCATCAAGTGCTATACTTAAAATAAGTGCTAGCCACTAAATGGAGCTTTTATCCTCAGAAAAGCTGTTTGAGAAATATGTTAATGTTGGATGAGACAATTACCACCTGTTGGCCATAGCAAGTGGAGAAATAATATGATGCATCTTGTTGCATATTCATATAAAGATGTTTATCGAAGGATGATGCAGGTGTTTTCTAATAGTGAATTAGGGCAATTTGTGTCCATATCATGCATACGTCTTTGCATACCCAAATAATAAAAGAAAAAACCATGGGTTCGGCCATTCATGTGTTCCCTGGTGGAAGTGGCCTCTTTCACAGATTGGTCAGGCGTGGTCTGAGGACCATGATGAAGAGTTTAAGGGGTTGCCCTGGCCTCTAAATTCCCCAGATCTCAATCCAATTGTGCATGCGTGGGATGGGCAGGAACAAAAAGTTCAATTCATGGCGCTCCACCTTACAACCTACAGGACTTGTAGAATCTTCTGCTAATTCCAGATACCACAGGACACCTTCAATGTTCTTGTAAAACCTGTGCCTTGGTGGGTTGGCGCTGTTTTGGTAGCACACGGTAAACCAACCGCATATTAGGCAGGTGGTCTTTAAGGGGTCATGAACTGGCTTTTTAAATTTTATTATATTGTTGTCTGAGGTCAACTTATGACGTTTGCTTGGTTTTTGCATTCAAAAACATCCAAATTAAATAAGTAATAGGCTATTTTCTACCCTAGTTTTGAGCCTAGCTCAAAAACGCTCGGTTTTATGGCTGTCTGGCACTGAAGTAAACGCCCACTGCTGTGAGTGGATAACAGTTTTGCATATTATAATGAGTTTCAACTCACCCCTCAAACGTCCAATGTTGTAAAATGGCAACCGGAATGATTCGCCCATATATGTACGAATCGGTGGGCGGGGCTAAACAACACTTTGAAAAACGAGTCGTTTGCTGAGCCTGGTTTCAATAAAAGCATTTATTGGACTAACAAGGACATTTCAGTTCTGAAACCTACAGGATATTCGTATAATATGATGACCTCTTAGATGTCAAAAGATGTGAACATTTGATTTCTCAGTTCTTCCCCCCTTTAATGTTTTGCCTCATATATGGTTGATGTCACTGTAGCGATCTTTTTTAAAGTATTATTTATGTACAATCAACCATCCTGAATGGCATGTCAGTATGGAATAACCAAGCACTTGTTTTACACGTCTCTGTTGTTCAAATGACTGACATGAATGCTTTTAGAGCAGGCTTCTGGAGGATCTCTGTAGGAGTGGAGACGTAATTACAGAATGAGGTAGGAATGCTAACCAGCCAGCCATGAGGTTGGTCTGAACTGGCCCAGCAGCACATGCATACCGCACAACCCTATGAAAAACAACTCCCACGGGGGGAGCTTGGCTTTTCCTGCTTCCTTACAATAAGCCTCCCACAGATCTACCCGCCGTGCCGAGGGCTTTTCATCAGCAAACGCACAGATTTAAGCTATTAGGTCACTATTAGCCTTGCTACTCATTTTAGCTGTTGAATACATGAAGAGACGGTGTATGAATGTGGAGCGGTGTGTTAGTAGCCACCTTTAAAAGGACCAGAATGCTAGAGATCATCTGTTACTCCATTTCTGCAACACTGCGTCAAACATACTTCACATCTCACAGCTGCAGCTCTATTTATCGTCATTTTGACTTTTATTTGACATTTTGACTTTATATCTTGCAATTGCAAGTTTTTATTCTCACAGACACATAATTATTTCTCTTAATTATGACTTTTTAATCTAACAACGTAGAATATCTATGAATTACAACTTTGACTTTGATTACAACTTTTATGAGTCCTCATAACTGGGACACTTAATATTTGTTTTTTATATTATGACTATATCTCAATGTATCTTTATCTCTCAGTTATCATTACTATATCTCGCCATTGCAACATTTATATTTATTTATGACTATATCTCACAATGTGACTTGTTATCTCACAACTGCACATGGATCGTAAATTATCACTTTATATCTCACTTTATATAAATGATATAATCTCACAGTTCCAACTTTTGTTTGTCTTGTTGTTGTCTAAGACATGTCATAATGTCTGTATATCTACTCAGTGTTGGGGGTAATGCATTACAAGTAATGCAAATTATGTAATCAGATTACATTTGTCAAGTAACAAGTAACATTACTTTTGCTGTGAAAGAACCTTTCAATTAGCCAAAAATATAACTTTTTTATTTGTTTTTAAAAAAACAAACAAGCAAGCCCATCCTAGGTAACGGAAAAATGACATATTACATAACTAACTCGATATAAAGCAAAAACTTTACACGTTGCATTTAAAAGTAACATTCCCTAACACTGTATCTACACTATCAATTGCTACTTTAATTCTACTTGCCATTGTGATATTGTTTTTTGTATCGTGATTTTATATCTCAAATTGTGAATAAATATCTCACAAAATTGCTTTATATCTTGCAATTTCACATTTATTATAATTATGACTTCGTATCTCGCAAATGCAGCTTTTATTTCTTGCAATTTTGACTTTATATTTTACAATTACTATTATTTCTATCTCACAATGTATTTATATCTATCAATTGCAACTTTATTTCTTGAAATTGTGACTATTTCACAATATGATTTTTTTTTGGGATCGTGACTATATCTCACAATTCTTTATAATTCTGATTTTATATCCTAGAATTCTTAAGTCATAAGTTAAATTTTTTTTTATATCTGACAAGACGTGATTTCATATCTCGCAGTTGCAACTTTATTTCACGTAATTGTGACTTTATATGTGATAATGTGACTTTATATTGCACAATGAGGCTTAATATCCTGCAGTTGTGTGACTCACTTTCTAAAGCAGATCTGCATAAACAAAGCATTTGTATGAGAATCTTGCCTCAACATTTGGGCATTTGACTAAAGCATACAAATACAGACAGGGTTCAGGACTCAAAATGAACGCTGTTCCCAGAGCTCCTGTAACCTTTTGCAGTCCATTTCTAATTTTGGGTCTTCCCACAGGGACTTAACTGCAGGAATTCACAGCATGTTCATGCAGGGATCAGGGCATTGCCATGACTTAAACACCACCGAACTGGCTCTCCATGCTTTAAAAGCGTTTACAGTGTCAGTAACATGATTCCTGTATGTTGACTCAGATGATTGGATTCATGTAGCCTAAAGACAGTGAGGGGACAGAGCTTATTCCAAGACATTAGCCAGCTTATGTTTGAATATTACATTTCTTGGTACTGATGAAAATCCATAAATTCACAGAAATTACCAGACAAATCTGAACTGTGGGTTTTGAAACTCTGATTTGCTGATGAGAATCGCCAAAACAGGGAAAAATCCTTATAATATAGGGTTTAGGAAGACGTAAAGGTAAGTCAGCAATAAAAAACTGAAATATGTCGTTTTATGCAGTCAAGTGCAGACTGTAACTATTGCAGTGACAGAAGTGATGCTGTTTGTTTTTGTCCCTGGTTAGGAAGACTCAACCCAGATCTGCTCTGGGCTTCGTCACACCTCCCAGGCTGAAGTAAATATGACAGAAAAGTGGCTAATGGAGGCAGGAGAGACTAAGTTCCTGCTTTATTTTGCTGGTTTAGATACAGGACACTGTCAATGTCTTTAGAATACAAAACACAGTTCACATTGTGAACATTTATTATTTTACATAAAAGATACATTTTGTGCCTTTTGATAAACATCTAATGCGTGTGGTCCTTTTTAAATAGTAATCATTTTACGTATAGGTACTCTAATTACAAAATACACTTTATGGTAATAATATTGTCCATAAATCTTTATATTAAAGGTTCAGCTGCTTCTCTCTGAAGTCAAATATATCCATGATAATAATTAACAACAATGATAAATGATATAATACACAACCTTTTGAACATTGTACTTTATGCAATGTCGATGTTTATCTGAAACCACTGAGAGATCTCAGATGCACCCTTAAGAGACACGTCAGCATGGCTGCATGCAGTGTTTCGACTTCACCCCCTGCCGTCTGCCACGCATGCTCATAAGCCACTTAAACGCTGCGCATGCAATGACATCTTGAAGGATTATATTCTAAATGGGGTTTTCCATCTCAACGATAAGCTCTGTGCCAGGACCGCGCCTTACCAACTCCTGTTTGTTTAATTTGAGAACAATAAACGTTCTCATCTCTCACTCGACGGGGGTGAGAGAACAGACTTTATCTGTCCCCGCTCCCAGACAAACCTATTCTTTTCAGTCTCCTGTCAGCTCCTGCATTATTCTGCAAGATAAATGTAACCAACCCTCTCTTTAAGTTGGTCTCAGGTATTTTAGCTCTTACTTTAATCAATTTGACAGCACTGTCTATTATTCAGAAAATCACCTGTAACATAAAAGTTTTTGACGGAATATATTTGTGTGTGTATTTATTATTATTTTTATGTATATTATATATATGTCTGTGTGTATAAAAATACTGTATACACACACCCATATATATATATATTGCGATTAATCGCATCCAAACTAAAAGTTTGTGTTTACATAATACATGTGGGTGCACTGTGTATAATTATTTTATACATATAAATACACCCACATGCTTGTATATCTTTAAGAAATATTCGCATGTATATACTGTATATAGATTTATATATAATTTATATTATATATAAATATAAATATTTTATATATAAATAATATTTTTTCTTAAATATACATGCATGTGTGTATTTATATATATACAAAATAATTATACACAGTGCACCCACATATATTATGTAAACACAAACTTTTATTTTGGATGCGATTAATCGCGATTAATCATTTGACATCCCTAAATATATATATATATATATATATAAAATATATACACACACATATATGTAAACTGTATGTATAATGCATATATAGCATTATAAATTATTTGCATTTAATTACATCTATCTGTCTGTCCGTCCGTCCGTCTGTATTTATATATTATGCTTCTCTGTTCCATAAGTTTTAAGTGACGTAGGAGGTCAGATGAGGACAAAGCAAATGATCTGCAACTCAAATGGGCAGAGCAAATTATACATGAATGTGCTATATTTACTACAGTGTTTGTTTGAATTACAAATTGTGCTAGTTAATTATCAAAGATGCTAATACTTTTTGGGGAGAGTTGTGTTACAAAACCAGTTGGCAAGGTAGGGAGTTTGAATGGGTATGATGTCTGTTTGATGCAGACAGATACTAGCAGGTTAAGAAGAGATGCATGCTACTTAGAGAGAAACTAATCACGTGGCCACTCAGAAAGTGGCGCTAAGATGATTATGTTGAGGAGAGTGTGTCCAAACTTAGTGAAGCCCAAGAGAAGGCACTGCCTTTGAACTTGGATGAAACCTGATTACTTAAATGGAACAAGGGCAGACTTTAAGATGAGTTTTAAGACTGCATTAAAATGAGGCTGAGTAACATCACTGGAGTCATCTGGCGTCGCTCACTCACTTAATCCTATCAACCATCAATCCTGCTCGACAATCAGACTAAACAAATCCTAGGTAATAGAAAAGAGCTACTTTCCTTTCCAAACAATGAACCACAAACTGCCATTCGGCCATATTGGGAGGAACAGGAAAGAGTATTTGAATCGCAAGAGCATCTTTTATGTCGTGTTCAATAACCACTTAAACCATTTAATTTGTTATTATAATACTGTTTTACAAACAAAAGCATCTTTTATAAAGAGTATTATAATGAGAAAAAAAATTCTTGCAAGACTTTCCACATTGATTTCCTTTCATTTCTTCCATCCTACTCTACTAGCCATGGTAGGATATGATGTCAAGTGTTGTTACATGCAGACACAAGCCACACATCTGCTGGCTGATTGTCTGTTTACATGCCCTACCACAAATTCAATGTTTGAAGCCCTTTCCAGAATGTTTTTCTGGAGATCTTTTATGAGATGTGATGACCTACAGTAGTCCAGAAACCTACTTGTTTGCTCTAGGCAACACCAATTGAATTAATGTCTCGATTTTTTTGCATTGGTTTTTAACCATTAACTATGAACATGTTCTACTAATGTTTGAAATCCATAAAATATCCAAATGCCCTTTGTCTTAATTATGAACCGTTTTAGGATTTATAATCGGGAAGTTTAACATGCATGAATCAGACTGTGCATGAAAATGTGTGTAAGGGTTACATGTAGGGAGGAAATCAGAGTTATTTGAACCATACAATGTACAGTAGCATATGTTCTCCACTAGAGCCCGACCGGTAAAGGATTCTGAAGGCCGATACCGATACAAATTGTTGGTTTTACAATCCGATATTCCGATATATCGGCCGATATTTTTTATTTAATTTTTTTCATGAACGCTCAACAAAACATTAACAGATTTCCCTAACATTAGTTATTTGTACTTATGTATGAGTTTTAATTAAAATAATATGATAATGCATTTTAAAAAGAAACTTGTTTCTTTTATTGTCGCAACAGAACAGAGGAGGAATCAAAGCTCATTAATTAATTAACAAAGCTCATTAAATTCCATTGATGATAGTAGCATTAGCTAGCTTTGTGGTTAGCTAGAATGTGTTGCGCGTAAACGAGTGTTGCCAACAGGCCAGGGATGGTATAGAGTGCCCTCTGGTGGACAAACTTATACAACTCCAACATGTCATGGTTGAAGCGTGTTTCATCCATTTTTATTTTATTTTTGAAATATTCATTTATCGGCCATTATAACTGCCGATACCGATAGTTTGTAAAATGCCCAATATCGGCCTGCCGATATATCGGTCTGGCTCTATTCTCCAATGATGCGTATGACTATTGACGAAAGTCTTCTCTATAAGGAAGGATTGTGTTGTATGATGAATTCATCTATTTTAAACATGAACAACATGTTTCTGTACCTTGTAAGTAAAATGTAAGTTAATTTGGTCAGCATATAACCGGCCAGTCTTTGTGTAGAAACTAAAAACCTGGGAATGACCTAGGGCCCTATTTTAATGATCTAAGCACATCTAAAGTGCATTTAGGGTTTGTCCAAATTCACTTTTGCTAGTTTAACGACAGGAAAAATGGTTGGCGGCCGGTCTAAAAGGGTTGTCTCTATTCTCTTAATGATGTTTTATTATTAAAGTTCGGGAGGAGCACGTTCAGATAATTAACACGGTTAGAGAGCACTTAGCAAAAAATGCTAATAGGTGTATATAGATTCAGCAGTCTCATCTCAATCCATTGACAGTTTTGCAGCATCCCTCCACCACCTTAAAGTACGTTAAGTGAATAGACAGACTTCTAGACACAAATCACAGATTTTTTTTTTTTTAGTGAACCTACAATATAGAGCACTTGGCCTGAGTGCAGCTACGTTATAGGAGATAGCATTTTGGGAAGTTCAAAAATTGGACATGTTTCAAGCGGGGCAGCTCTGAATGAGGTCCAGAGAGATGAATCTTGGTGGTCCTCAAGCTGCATCATCTTCCACTAACTCACCAATCTCCATGACCTTGATAACCCGTCGCTGCTGAAATCTGGGTCTCTGCTGATTACAAAGCGGATTTTTTTTTTTTTTTTTTGGTGCTGGTGAAAAACATAGGGGGAGGGTGGTATTATAAAATACAACACATCAGTGGCTTGTCTGATCTGTAATCTGGCCTTGAAACTATCGGATTGAGATGCTCAATGCCTCCTAAGGCACGCCATCTCTCATTGTCTTTCACTGGAACATTGGCACTTCAAATCAGGGATGATTTCATTAGAATAGGCTGTTCTTACCGATTCATGCTGCCCCTGGCATTAGTGTAAATACCTGGACTCATTGATTGAGTGGTTTGTGACTTAAGTAGTAGCTCTCTAAACCCGCTTCTGTGTGTTCAGCACTTTTATTTGAGGTGCCGGATAAGATTGTCTAATTAAATGGGTGAGGATCAATAAGGGTTGGCTGTAATTATTACAGTCAGTGTTCTCTTATTTTATTGATTGTTAGGAGATGTCCTCCATTTTGCTATGCTCTGATAGGAACACAAGCTCTTTGTTCCAGAATGGGATTGCACATTATGCACCTCTGAGATAATACACAGCTCCGGTTTCCAACCACAGTCCAATTTATTCACAGTTTAAGTCAACAGAGAAGTATTTAGAGTGATTGAATAAGATCAATACTGAGCATAGCTAAATGAATGTATTGAAATATTGGTCAGGCCAATAAATCAAAAATACTTGATTTGACAGCATTATAAAAAGCTGAGATTCTCGAATACACTTCTATTGAAAAAATTGATTCTCTTATGCTCACCAACGCTGCATCTATAGTATTTTAATATGTTTTAATGAATTGTAGATGTCTTATTTGTTTTCATTAAAGCACTATGTTTAAATATAGCATTTTTAGCAACAATGTCCCACACTCATATTTAGATATCAGCAATGGCATCTGCCAATAAAAATCCCATATCATTCCCCATTAGTCAGGATATCACATAGTATTTACAATTCATCCTTAATTAATTTCATCACAGTCATGTTTATTTGAAAGCCCAGTACTGCAACTTTACACCAATACTACACTCTAAAAAATGCTGGGTTGTTTTAACCCAATTTTGGGTAAAATATGGACAAACCCAGCCATTGGGTTAAAAATGTAATTTAAAATTGTAACCCAATGGCTGGGTTTGTCCATATTTTACCCAAAATTGGGTTAAAACAACCCAGCATTTTTTAGAGTGTAGTTTATACTTAACAAGTTAACAGATCGCTTCTGTTTACCGCTTCCCTTCCGGATGCTGTACAATTACCTAATTCAGATAGCAGGCATGCTTTGCTCTAAGGGGCTTCTTTATCCAGTGGCCTGGTTCCTCTCTGGGTGCAGCTTGGAAGTATCTGGAGACCCGCTGTTGGCACTGTCATACTGGTAATTAGGCCAAGCCACATGCTGAAGAAAGGTGGACCAGCTGTAGTCAATACTCCTCCAGTGCAGCTGCAGCTCTTCACCGATAGCACCAATCTGCTTATCTGCTCTCAGGGCTCTTTGTGTTTCTGGCTCTTAGCCCAAAGGAAACATCTGACACAGCAGCCAACAGTATTCTAGTTGTGCCAGTGGCCAAGACATAACTGTTGGCCTTCTTTCTCTGGTGTGTATATATCTGTCACTTCATCATTCTCTATGTATTTTGCATACTTTGTTCTCGTTCCCTCGCTCTCTCTCTCTCTCTCTCTCAAATTAGCTTTATTAGCTGTGTAACACAATGTTGCCAAAGCATCAACATATATATATATATATATATATATATATATATATATATATATATAATAAAACAAATAAAACATGTATAGATCATGTCGCAAAGTAAATACAAATAGATAAACCCAATCTATCCTACACAGTGGATCTCTCTCTCGAGAATTAGCTGTCTCTGGGATTGTGAAAAGCTAGCACATATTTAGTCGCTGTAGTGCAGCTGTACCGTCATCTTCTCCAAGTAAGAAGGACATTTTTTCAGAAGTTTCTCTTATATTGGTATACTTAGAACAGGTCAGCAGAAAGTGTTTCTCGTCCTCTATGTACTGTAGATCACGGTGTCTATAGACCTTATGCACCAGAGAAACGTGGGCGCCGTCATCTTTAGAATATTGTCTTTGAACTTCCGTTTTTGCGGTCGCTCTGTATATTACATCGAGGAGTAATTAGCTGGTGAAGTGGATTTACTTATTGTGGAGTTAACAAAAGTTATCATGAGCATTGTAAGCAGATGTCTTAACAAATGTCGACCGGGAAATTTTTTTTACGAGCAGTTCATTTATACCTATACAAGATCTCTGTGGAAATACAGACCGGAAGTCAAAAGACAACGAGCGCAGCACTGAAAAGGGGCGGGGCTACATAAGATCTATAGATCCTCTGCTCTCTCTATCTGTTTACGTCTTCCTCTATCTCTAGAACATGGTCACTTAAAGGAGTAGTTCACTTTTGAAAAACTTTTGCTGATAATTTACTCACCCCCATGTCATCCAAGAAGTCCATGTCATTCTTTCTTCAGTTCTTCATTCTTTCTAAGGTTTTTGATGAAAACATTCCAGGATTTTTATCCATATAATGGACTTCACTGGGAACCAAACGGTTCAATGTCCAAAAGACACTTTCAGTACAAACTGCAAACTGTGATGCACGTTCGTGACTCTCCTGTTCGAACTCGTTCATTAAAATGAATTAATCTTTTTCTGAGTCATTTGGTTCATTGCAGCGAACGAAACGAATGAAATGACTCTGATAAAGATTTGCTCATTTTGATGAACGAGTTCGAACAGGAGAGTCACGAACGTGCATCGTAGTACAGTGCAAGGCGAGCATTTGAGCTTATAAAACTTAAACTTTGTTTTTTTTTTTTTAAATGAGGGATTGTTTCGCTTGATAAGACCCTTATTCATCGTCAAATCATTTAAAGCCCTTTGAACAGTTTGCAGTTTGCACTGAAACTGTCTTTTGGACCTTGAACCGTTTGGTTCCCATTGAAGACCATTATATGGAGAATAATCCTGGGATGTTTTCATCAAAAACCTTAATTTCTTTTCGACTGAAGAAAGAAAGACATGGACATCTTGGATGACATTAGGGTGAGTAAATTATCAGCAAAAGTTTTGAAAAGTGAACTACTTTAATCTGTATTTGAAGTGGATTTGTCTTTCTTTCAAATGTTTAATAAATAGGAAATTGGCCAATTTAGTGGTTCTATTGAGGGTCGAGTTTATTTTGGAGGTTAAAATGTGCTTTTAGTTATTGTCTTTTAGATTTTTGTGGATTTCTTTAATAATAGCTCCCTCTCCTTGTGGTGCAATATAAACAGCCAGCCTGGTCTGTTTGCAAACATGCCAGCCCTGGTTTAATAGTTGTATCTTATTTGTTGTTATTTGAAACTGCCACAAGCTACTATTATTATATAACTGTTAAAAAGAAAATGCAGAAGTGCAGTGATGCAGAGAAATTAATTATCAGTTCCCTTTTACTGAACTACATTTAGACAAAATACATTTAATGCTTGACCATCATCATTCATTGATTGATTGATGGAGTGGGGGGTGGGGGATTGAATCACATGGTATGGCTCTTGTCTTGACCACATCATCATTCACACTTAAAACAAAATCTCCACAAGAGCATATTTAATTTATTCACATTTTGCCATCTGTTTGTGTGTGAACATATAACCCCTGCATTTTGTTGTTTTTTTGCCACCACAGGGTAGCTTGGGATCTTTTGAAGTGAGTCAAAGAAAGAGCAGTTGCAGATTTCTATCTTTCTTCAAAAGGCAGCCCTATCTTATTGCTGGGAACGCCGACTTAAGGTTAACATAGGACATAGGCATCTTTTCCAAGTGTGTGTGCTAAGCTGATGAAGATGGTGGAGATTTGTAATAATGATAAGGGTTACAAAAATCTGTATTCGAAGTAGGGCTGCAACAACTAATCGATAAAATCGATTATAATCGATTATGAAAATCGTTGTCAACGAATGTCATTATCGATTAGTTGGTCTGATTACGTCACGGGGATTGTTTACATGGAACATGCGCTTCTTACATGCGCTTCATGAGGCACACACGCAGTCTCTCTCCCTCGCCGCTCTTCCCTGTCTCGCGCGCGCAACACGGACGGTTTGGAGCACATTATCTTCTGTCTCGCATGCGCGCTCTTGATTCCGTGAGTTTGAACTAATTTGCGGGCATCAGGAAACCGCTATCAATATGCAGCATACACGAAAATCATTCACCTTTCGGTAAATTCGCCGTTTTGAAACCAAAATAGGTGACCTACGTTAATCGTGTATACTTTATGAAGCCATACTATAGTATAATGTGAGATAGAAATGTATATTTAAGTCATTAAATTCAAGTTAACCTAAGCTTTTCCCTCCACTGCGGCTGTCAGTCATTCTCTATTCGGTGTTCAAACAGCCCGTCGCGTTACAACAGTTAACACATGATGATCTCTTTCCAAGATGATTCAATGTTATTATTATAATTGATCCGTAGATAAAGGTCTATGATGGTTTTTCTATCTTGCTAGACTTTTATTGCTGTAACTTAATCACTTTCTACTGAGTGTCTGTTAGATCACAACACTATAGAGTCGGCGCAGTATAATTGTTCTTCACGTGCACAGTAGCCTAACTGAAATTTAAAACTGTTAAAAGAAAAGGCTTAATAAACTATTGCATAGATACTGTGTAATACACAGTCAATATGTCTTTCTCTTTCCTTGGTGCTTAATGCGGCGGACACTGAAGAGCTGCGCGCCGCCCTGTGACTCCGTGTTCATTCAGCGCTCGCGATGCCCATAAGCACTTTGTGCAACTCTTTCATGATCATGTCATAATACTTTTGCGCAATGAAAGCTTATTAATAGCCTTTCTTGTTCTGTCCTATCTATTATATTTTGCTTCCTCACTAAACAGCTGTGCTTTACATTTAAAACAGTTGAACTTGTGCATCTGATTTTTACGATGTTTTTCATGAATGTATAACAACAATACAAAGAGCAATGTGTACGTTTTACCAGAGTTAGTGCTACACTTATTGTCTCTTATTTGTTCCCCACTAAGGAATGTTTTTTTTTCACTAAATGTTCAGATTTTATAAAATTATTGTGCACTTGTGATATTTCTAGGCTAAGTTTTGCTGAGTTATCCACTAATCTAGTTTACAATATAGCATTTTTGTCATAGGTTATGGTCATATATATATATATTTTATTTGTTGTTTCTCTTTATAATGAAGTTGTCTGTATTAAGTAGATTGTTTAACACACAAAAGAGTGTGGTTTTTAGGGTTTTATTTTGTTATAATAAACAAAAAAATGGAATATAATTTTTTATCCGATTAATCGATTAATCGAAAAAATAATCGTCCGATTAATCGATTATCAAAATAATCGTTAGTTGCAGCCCTAATTCGAAGCAGCATATTTACAATAGTTTTTTTTTCTTCACCATTTAGAGAGGTTTATATAGTAAAGCTTAAAAGGGTGCATAGTGTTTTTAATAATGTTTTCTTTTTTAGGTTATCCGTCTTTACTGAATAATCACATTATATGTTTATATGTTGTTCAAACATATCCTCGACTGAAACACTCAGGCTGGAATTTAATAAAAGAATAGTTTTTGTTCATTTTAAACAGTGTTTTCGTTGGATGCGCAGAGCACTTGTGGTCCTAACCATATCTTCTGTCCTTGAAATACCCCATTTCTCAAATATAATTGCTGTTACTATTATATGCTTGCCTGCAGCAATATAGACTGTGTGCTATTTGTTGCGGTTTCAGGCTACAGTGCTCAGCACTGAAGTGGCAATGCATTAAAGAGCCATCAGCTTTCATACCGAAGTCTAATGTGAGGTCTTAACCTTAAAATATCTTTATATACCACCAAGGCATTAGTCAAGAAGTGTAAAACTGCATGAATATTAGATAAAGAACAGTATACCTTAGTATATATTATGTAAAAGATTTCCTAATGCTTAACATACAGTACATTTTTGTAATATTTCCTGGGTTTTACTGCACAGTATGTTGCTTCTTTTAGGATTAAAAGTGGTCATTTTAAGTATTATACAATATGTTGTAATGTGTGCATTTTCCTTCCCACATAATTGGTTCAGGAAGCCATGTTTGTTTGCTTGGCATTGTCTTTAAGTTTATACAGTAAGCATTTAACTGAATTCGGCTCCTGTTTTCACTCGCTTTGGCTTTGTGATTATTATTTAGGTCAATATGGTGGAGAACAGAAACACTGTAGATTTAATGAGAGGAAGTTAATTAACATGTGATCCCTGATAACCCGCAATGTTCCAAAAAAAGACACTCGCTCTTAGGCAGCGTCTAATGCTGCCTGTCTCATAGTTGAGATTGGTTTTGAGTCATAGTAGAATATCTAGTCATGTTGCAAATACTACAGAACCTTTTGTTAGATTGTTAGATCTTCATTTTTGACCTCTTTTAACCTCCAGTTAAAATACTAAATTGTTGTTGTTTCATATCAGATGTTTCATTACAATTCGCCCGTGGCATAATCATCAACAATAATGAAACACAGCATCATCTATAAGCATCTACTCCCATTTTGGCTGTTGGGACCCTAAATTATGTGGCTCAAATAGATTAAAGGATTATCTGACTTATCAAAGCTTTTTTTTTTTGTCCTCTTCATGTGTTCTGTATAATCATAGTGTTTCTTCAGCTCACTATTTTATTTACTTTGTCCACCAAGTTCAACAGTGTACGTACACTACCATATCATGATTTTAATGTTTTCGAACCGTGAGGGATGCATTTATTTGATCAAAAAAATATATATATATTGATGTATTATTGTATTAAATGGAATTCTGATGTGATTGAAATGACGGTGGTGAAATTACATTTAAAACTTTTTTGCAATGAATAGTATGCTCTTTTCTTGCGAAGACTAATTTAATAGCCATCACTTTATGTATTATGCACAAAAGTTTTTCAGTTGTAGTGTGAAATTCATTTAACAAAAATAAAAAGCTGAAATCTGTTAACAAAAGAAAGGTTATATGTTTTTAATATAAAATAAAATACAAAAAAAGAACTTGAAGTTGAAGAAACATCCATTTTTAGCCGTGTGTGTGTACTGTTTTTGTTTTTTCTGATACATTTATATCCATAAAGACACTTTAGCCATAATATCTTGTTGTCTTAAAGGTGCAGGAAGTGATTTCTGAGAAACACTGTTGATATTTGAAATCAACCCAAACAAACACACCCCTCCCTTCATTGCTCCGCTCTCAAAATGCACAAACATGCAGTCCAAGAGTGGATGTCTATTTATTATGGCTAAAGTGAAGCAAAGCAAAGTTATTAAAATAAAGCAAAGAGGATGAACGACAAGGAAGATTAAAAAATAAACACACACACATGTGTGTATATATATATATATATATATATATATATATATATATATATATACACTACTGGTCAAGTTTTAGATCAGTAAGATTTTTTATGTTTTTAAAAGAAGTCTCTTCTGCTCACCAAGGCTGCAATTATTTGATAAAAAAATACAAAAAAAACAGTAATATTGTGAAATATTATTACAATTTAAAACAGCGGTTTTGTATGTGAATATATAGTGAAGTGTAATTTATTCCTGTGATCAAAGCTGAATTTACAGCATCATTACTCCAGTCTTCAGTGTCACATGATCCTACAGAAATTATTATATTTTTTACATTTTTATTTCAGGATTCTTTGATGAATAGAAAGTTCAAAAGAACAGAATTGATCTGAAATGGAAAGCTTTTGTAACATTAATCACTACCATTCAAAAGTTTGGGGTCAGTAAGAATTTATTTTTATTTTGGGGGGAAAGAAATTAGAAAATACTTTTATTCATCAAGGATGAGTTAAATTGATATATAACAGTAAATACATTTACAATATTAGAAAATATTATATTTTATATAAATGCTGTTCTTTTGAACTTTCTATTCATCATAGAATTTTTTTTGGGGGAAATGGTACACTACTGTTTTCAACATTAAAATAATAATTTATGTTTTTTGAGCATAAAATCAGCATATTAGAATGATTTCTGAAGGATCGTGTGACACTGAAAACTGATGTGTAATCAGCAACAGTAATGATGTTGAAAATTCAGCTTTCAAATTACATTTTAAAATCATTTTAAAGTCATTTTAAATTGACATAGGCTAATATTTCACAATATTACTGTTTGTAATTTTTTTTCATCAAATAAAGCAGCCTTGGTGAGCAGAAGAGACTTCATTTAAAAACATAAAAATTTTACTTATCTAAAACTTTTGACCGGAAGTGTATATAGCGCACACATACATATGTATATATATATATATATACACACATACAGTGTAACCCAACCTCGGCATCCGTTTTCAGACCCAAGCTTCCTGTTTGGGTCTCTCCAGTGCTGGAAAGCTTTTCTAATATTAATGCGGGTCCTAAAGGTCTTCCCTAATCACAACCCTTTTTTCCCAGTGATATTCCTCTGATCTTTTCTCTTGTGTAATGTCTTTCAGCCATCTCTTATAATACAGTTTCTTCATATCCCTCTTGCACACTCTCTCCTCTCCCATCATGAGTGGACACGCCACTGCTGATTGGCCACAAGTGTGTCGTGCTGCTCTTTCAACAGCGTTTCCCAGAAATCGTTTACTGCACCTTTAACTTAACTACAGATTGTATTACAGTGCCCTAGGAAGTTTGTGGTCAGTCTGGAAAAGTGATTCAGATGTTCGGGTGTGTTTTCTCGTGTGTCACTTAGAAACAAGTTACTATAGCAAAGACAAAGGAGCCCACAGATGTTGTCACAGTGACTGGTTGTTTTGAATAAAACGTGGGAAGTGACCTGAAGCATGTCGTCCCAGGAATGGTTAAAGAGTAGGACATTCAGTGACCCCTCGCAATCTCTTGGATGGACAATAAACTCTGATTCCCCTGCAGAGAATACATTTCTATTTTGAATGCCAACATTCATTCCTCGCTGTCGCTTTGATAATATGAGGCATCGATCAAACACTGACAAGCAGTGGACAGGTTCACCTTATCTGACTAGAGCTAAATAATCCGTTGTATTTCAGAGTGTTTTGAGTCACATGACAAGCTATAGTTGCATAAACATTCAATCATAATCATTATTATCATCTGTGGGCATTCAGGGTTTTTTTATTTATTTATAGATGGCTGACTCATAAATCTTTAAGCATCAAACAGCCTGGATAGTCTAAAATAGAAATCCATTTTCAGATAAAACCACAATGTGTGTGTCAAGCAGGTTGTGAATTATATAATCTGAGGGATTGCTTATGCCTTTTTTCACTACGTGTTCCAGATGCCAGACGGAGAAAAGGTCTTAGACTAGGAATTTGAGAAAATTCCTCCCGTGCCCTGGGAAAACCAAACAGTCCTAACCACTTGGATCGAAACCAAAAGCCTCCTGGCCTCTGAACGTTCCTCGAAAAAAAAAATGTGTGTGTTTTTATGCGTTTGTCTGTAATGCCCCATAGGGAAAGCACATATTTGCATTGGTTTCACCTTAAAATGATTTGTTTGCACTGAGTTGTTGGGTTGACCAATTTCACTTGGACATGACTGTGGCTCCATTACATTCACAGATTTTCTTTATATATACATATAGTGTTAGATTTTATCCATGTTTAATGTTTGAGATTGAGGCTGACAATGTTTAAAAAAAAATCTAGAACAATCTTTGATAGGTTTTTTGGCGTCACAGAGTGTCAACGTCTGAGTTTAGATTCAGATTGGCAGCCCTCTGGTCAGTGGCGTGTAGCATTAGTCTGAGAGTGACAGACAGTTTGATGTATTTGAACAGCAGGGGAGACATCAAGAGAAGGGACACTTACATTTGATCAGGAGGATATCATATAACAATTGTAAATTTGTATTTGTACTTTTATGATACTTTGTTATTATTTCATATGTGTTCTTTTTTATCCATTTATACATCCATATCCATCCATCCATATCCATCAATCATCCCCATCCATTCATCCATATACATCCATATATCCATCCATCCATCCCCATCTATATACATCCATCCATCCCCATCCATATCCATCCATCCCCATCCATATACATCCATATCCATCCATCCCCATCCATATCCATCCATCCCCATCTATATACATCCATCCCCATCCATATACATCCATATCCATCCATCCCCATCCATATCCATCCATCCCCATCCATATCCATCCATCCCCATCCGTAAACATCCATCCATCCATATCCATCCCCATCTATATACATCCATCCCCATCCATATCCATCCATCCATCCATCCCCATCCATCCCAATCCATCCATCCATCCCCATCCATCCCAATCCATCCATCCATCCCCATCCATCCCAATCCATCCATCCATCCCCATCTATATACATCCATCCCCATCCATATCCATCCATCCATCCCCATCTGTATACATCCATCCATCCCCATCCATATCCATCCATCCATATCCATCCATCCCCATCCATATACATCCATCCATCTCCATCCATATCCATCCATCCCCATCCGTATACATCCATCCATCCATATCCATCCATCCATCCCCTTCTATATACATCCATCCCCATCCATATATCCATCCATCCCCATCCATATATCCATCCGTCCATCCCAATCCATCCATCCCCATCCATTCCCATCCATATGCATCCATTCATCCCCATCCATATCCATCCATCCCAATCCATCCCCATCCATATATCCATCCATCCCAATCCATCCATCCATCCATCCATCCATCCCCATCCATATATAATATATATATATTTATATATAATCAAGTTTATCAGACACACTGGCCATCTGCTGCTGTCCTTTGAAACTGCTTGACCTGAATTTTTTACTGTTAGTTTTCTTCTGTGAAGAGACTGACTGACTCTCCTTCAGCATTTAACATCAGTCAATAGCTCTAAAAATGTATAATAATGGTGGTCACTTTCATCCCTGTTGTTCATTGGTTGACCTGATGCTGTTACAAGTTGCAGCAATTTTAAATTTCCCCTACAGAAAATGAAAGTCTTGAACACTCACATTCTTAAATGTGGAACAGAAAGTGAAAATTTGAGTCTCACTACATGAAGTCCCTGAACTGACTTTATGTTGGTGTATTTTTTGCGTTCCTTTGGTGCAAAAATGTCTAGTCCAATTGCTTCAGTGTCACTGTGGATGTTTTTCTCAGTCTGTCAGCAGACTCTAAAGGCCACAAGGAAAAATGAACAGCACTTGCTCTTGTTTGCTTTCCATTTTTGACTACCTCGAAAACATTCTTGTATAGGTCAGATGTTTTGTCACCGGAGGGTTATACTTCTAGGCAACAGTTTGATTCCACACAATTCAGACTTTTGTTTTTGAATTAAGGTAAACCACATTGCTAAATCTGTTTAGCACTATCAGTATATCAGAAGCAGCTGCACAGTATATGTGCATGCTTACCCATGTAATTTTGTGTGTGTGTGTTCGTGTTCATGCTGTGGAAGCTCAAGTGGAATTATGTACGCAGGTGGAGTTGCTTTGTAAGCTCATTCTGGATTATACGGTATATTTTACTAAAAAGTCTGTTGCAGCAGGTTATAAGGAGCAATTTAAAAAAAAAAAAAAAACTCTTGCCCGAAGGTCAACTTATTTGTGCTGCTAATAAGTTGTAGTGTGATCTTCCTTTAACAAAAATAAAAAGCTGAAATCTGTAATCTGTCTTAAAAGTACTTGAAGTTAAAGATGCTTGAAAAATCAGTTTTGTATATAATAACAATCTGTTTGTTAGGGTTGCACAGATATTAAAATCCTGGCCAATATCAGATGATGATTTTGTTCATGTTGTGGTCGATAACCATTTAATGGTACATTTTTTTTAAGTACTTTTTTGTCTAAATAAATAAGAACTCAAACCTATCATTTTAAATGCTACACGAGAATTTAGGCAGCACAGAGTTATGAAAAATGTATATTGACTTTCATTTTGAGATTTACTAAAGGTTACATTTAACAGTAAAATTAAATTATTTGTTTTTAAAAAGCAGGCAAAGATAAATTAGATAACTTTCTAATGTCAACTGATAATGTTATGGTACCCCTATATATCATGCAGACTTAGTTTGTGTGCTGAAATCAAATCAGATATTGCTTTAATTTAAGATATATCACATATACAAGTTGTTGCGGGTAAAAAAAAAAAATCCATGGGTTGGTTTCCACCCCCATACATATGATTTTGGCATTTTAACACCCCCAGACACACATTCAGTGGATAATTGGCCCGCCCTATGGAGAAAAACACTTTGGGATATTTTTGGGCTACTTTTGTTGCGCAGACCTGGCAGTGGAACTATAGCATCACAAAATTGTGGTTGCAAAAAAGTTTTATATTACTAACCCAGAGTAAAGCAGGAACCGTAAAACCTGCAACCAGGGAATATATAGATCTTGGTTAACAACTTTACAGCTGTTTCTAACACGGTTGGCAATATCGTCAGTGTGAGAAACCTTTTCTTACTCTTTCTACGAGAACGGCCTTAGCTTTTTTTCATTTCTTTGCACTTCGCATTTTTATCTTTTCTGTCTCACGCTGAAAATAAGATTGAATTGGTAACCACTGAAGAACTGCTGGGATGTGCGGTCTGTTGTGTGATGTACAAAAAAAAACTGCTTGTGTTCAGATCTTTATAAAATTGAGCAATTGTTTTGGATATTGACTAAGAAAATTGAAAATGATGTATGTTATCAATCAATCACCCTAAATGCAATACAGTCTTAGCTATATATATATCTTAAACTTTAAAGTGTGATACTGTCACATATAATACTGTCCCATAAGATAACTGAACACACTATAGTGTTTTTGCAGACATTTTACATTATTCCCACTGCCATATGTTTTTAATGCACTGACAACAAAATTGTGTTATCACACATTATCACATGCTCACTGAATAATGATTAGAAATATTGACATGCTCTTTTAGTTCATACCCATTTGCTGCCTAACTTGCATTTTTTAACAACTTTTTTCCAGATTTTGGTAACACTTCACATTAGGCTTTCATTAGTTAACATTACATGCAACATGAACTAATAATGAATTGTACTTCTACTGCATTTTCAATCTTTGTTAATGTTAATTTCAACATTTACTAATACGTACATTATTAAAATCGGAAGTTGTATTTGTTAACATAAGTTAATGCACTTTGAACAAAGATTAATACAGTAACATGTGTGGCTCATTTGTAGTTCATGTTAATTAATACATTTACTAATATTAACAAGTGATACTTTATTATAAATTGTTACCCAGACTATTTTGAATTAAATGAAAAAAAAGTATGCAGACACAATTTAACTAATATTTGAATGCTTTTATAAAAGGTTCCTTCCCTTAAAGGTGCCAAATCCTACTCCATATTCCATAACAGATGGGGGCAGTATACCTCCAGAAAATGAGTTGTGCTCCTACCATCGTGCATGTTATTCAAATCATTTGACATGATAGTAAAAGGTTGGAAGACCGCAGTTTCACGTGGAGCATTTGGAGATTTTTAGAGATCAGCGACTCAATGAACAACATCAACACTAAATGATGAAGACCATCTCATAGACGCCTGTCTCAAAAACAAGCTGGTGCATTTCAACGATATGGGAAAATAAAAGCTTGGGCAATTATTTGAAGTTTATGGTATAAGTTTTGTTCATATTACACTTTTATTGTTAGTTTGAATTAATTTGACAGACAGCATTCGCTGATGTTTATCAAGCTAGCGCCATTCAGAGCTGCCAACTCTTAACGAATTCACCGTGAGACACACGCAATTGACACTTAGCAAGCAGGTTAGTTAAAAGCTCTCAGATTCTGTCAATTTTATTACGCAACTCAAACAATAAATACCGTTTTGGCGCTTGTACATGTTACACCAGAGATCCCTAGCGCACGTGAACCGATCGTCTCTACTAACTAATGGAAAAAGAACATGAACTCTGTTGAAAGATACAGTATGCTACAACTTACCAAAATGTATTCCTCATGCATAATGTCGACCAATCATTTTTTGAACTCTTCCCTGAACTGAAATGTAGTAGTGGGCTGTATTTCCACACGACTGACATCAGGTTCAAATACACACACAAGCCGGCGCGAGCGCGACTCACTCGAGTACTGCAGTTTGGCTGGTGGTAACGTTGCCCGTCTGCATACCGCCTCCCATGGCCGGAACTGGTATTACGACACCTGCCGGGCCGGGGCTAGTAATTTAGCATGCTAATTTAGGTTTACATCTCGGCAGCATTATAACTTGTCAGTTTTTTAATGACATCATTGCACTTATTTCTTCTCATTCTTTTGATGCGTGTAGCTCATTTTTTTGGATATTTTTACCTCAATTATTCCATATGGCACCTTTAACATGTCATGAAGTATTGAAAGCTTGTCATATTTCATGAACACATATACAGTATACTTATCTGATATATATGTAATTATCAGGAAATATCATTATTTTCTGTACTCTAAAGACATTTCAAGCAATAAAAGGCAGAATTATCCCATTTTGTTGAGATTTTGCTGAAAGTGTGCTCTACAAGATGTTAAAACGTCCCGGTAGGCTACACATAAATGTTTTCCTTGGTACCCAAACAAGACTTCCTGGAAAAAAAAAAAAAACCCAGTTTCTAAGGTATTTAAGTGAATCATAGACCTTACCCAGCATGCCATTGTAATACCTGCTCTTTGCTTTAATGAAGATTTAAGTCATAAATGTAAAAAAAAAAATGCTTACTGCTATGCAGTAAATTGGACTTAATTACCTGCACATTGACGATTAGAGGACAGGATGTAGGAATTAGCCCATTCCTCCAGTGACTAAAGGCCCAGATTTGTGTTCATGGAAGTCAGGAGGTTTTTATTAACCCTATATATATCCCCATGAGAAGGACACTCAGAACAAGAGACAGTTTTGGAGATTCAGCAGAAGGCGACGGACAGATAAAGAAGAGTGATTGACACCCCTTTTTTAACCTTTAAACCATCAGATTATATCCAAAGATAGATAGTGCCAAATTCGTATTAGGTCTCTTTTTCTCTCTGACCACAACCATCTAACCTTTTTGAGATCAATATAAGTTTTGTTTCCCAAGAAGTGATGTTTACCAATCACAAGAAACCTTTAACTGTTATCTTCCTGTAGAGGAACTAGTACTACATTCTGAAGCAGTTGGTGGAAAGTTTTTCTCTTCTCACTGTGGTTGGTTCCTCAGACCAGCTAACTCTCACAATTCTTTAAAGGTGATTGCAAGATTTCTGATGCCTTTTTGAGGTTTCCTGTGAGAGGAGACAGCGCTGATCCGTTGCTTAGAGTAATCACCACACATAGATGCAAACATACACACACAGTCTCTTAGGCAACACTGTAAAAACAGTGCTTTCTACAGGGCAGCAACTGGGGTGGAAACTAACTGTGTAGCTGTTTCTTGTGAATCAATCCTTCATACTGGTTTTATTGGTGTTTTTTTATGCACCGTTTTTTTCACAAACACCTCATACCAACAGTCAAGGCTTGGATGATTTGGGCTTGTGTTGAAGCCAAAGAACCTGGGCATCTTGTATCTTGTGGCAACCATGAACTCCTCAGTGTACAAAAGTAATCTAGTCTTGAAAACTTGAAGATATTTTGTAAATCTAGAACAGTCCTTGTGGTTGCGGTTTTGAGTGGGACTCGCGGGTTTGCTGTGTGTACGTGCAAGTACGCTCACCTAGATTGCTAGAAGCCCAGGAAACCGTCCTCACAAACAAGCATTCATACACACACTTAAACTCTTGCTTTGATCCGAGGCGTTGTAAAAGGGACTGGTGAAAGTGACTCATTTTTCCAGTAAGACTCATTAATTGGTTGCTGGAGGATAGTGAGCCACATCTGCTGTAAGTGGTTCAACCGTCGGGCTGGCTCGGTGTGGTGTGAAGCCTCTTTCTCGGGCAACTGACCTGAATGTGGCCTTTTAGCTCTGTCCTTCTGACGCTGAAATGTAGAGGAAGTGCTCAGACATGAGTCATGACGCGTCTTTGTTTGTGGGTTTGATTTTGGGTTAGGGTGTGTGTCTCTTTCAGGATGCATAACCATTTACATTTTGATGTGTGATCTGTAGTGTTTTCCAGTGAAGAGGCTGAACATTTTCTCGGTATCAGACGCATTGATGATTCCAGCTCACTGATCAAACATTGCAAGGTGATGAGTGTAGGTTTCAGTGGTGTGAAAGGGTTAGTTTTCGTTTTTTTGTTAAATTCATGTGGTGTATATGAATAAAATCCATTATAAATCTGTTTTTAATTGTTATGACGTCAAGAATTGATTTGTATTTATTTTTTTTTAAAAACATTTTAAGTCACATTATTGTCTAGTTTGTATGGAAGCTTGTTTCCGCCACAAAATAAAACATTTTAAAAAATGACTGCGATCTTTTATCTCACAATTGCTAGTTTACATCTCGCAATTCTGACTTTATTTCTGCGAGATAAACTCAGAATAGCGTGATATAAAGTCTCAATTGCATTATAAAGTCAAAATTGTAAGATTTTAACATTTTAAATGACGCAACTTTTGCAACTCTGCAACTTTTAAGTCACGCAATTTTGACTTTATAACTCTGCAACTTTAAATCGCGCAATTATGACTTTATAACACGCAACATTAAATCACGCAATTATGACTTTATAACACGCAATTCTAACTCTGCAACTTTAAATTGCGCAATTCTGACTTTATAACACGCAACGTTAAATCACGCAATTATGACTTTATAACATGCAATTCTAACTCTGAAACTTTAAATCACGCAATTATGACTTTATAACACGCAATTTTATCTCTGCAACTTTAAATCACACAATTCTGACTTTATAACACGCAACATTAAATCACGCAATTATGACTTTATAACATGCAATTCTATCTCTGCAACTTTAAATCACACAATTCTGACTTTATAACACGCAACATTAAATCACGCAATTATGACTTTATAACACACAATTTTAACTCTCCAACTTTAAATCACACAATTCTGACTTTATAACATGCAACTTTAAATCACGCAATTGTTACTTTATAACATGCAATTCTAACTCTGTAACTTTAAATCACGCAATTCTGACTTTATAACACGCAACTTTAAATCACGCAATTCTGACTTTATAACATGCAATTCTAACTCTCCAACTTTAAATCACACAATTTTGACTTTATAACACGCAACTTTAAATCACGCAATTGTTACTTTATAACATGCAATTCTAACTCTGTAACTTTAAATCACGCAATTCTGACTTTATAACACGCAACTTTAAATCACGCAATTCTGACTTTATAACATGCAATTCTAACTCTGTAACTTTAAATCACGCAATTCTGACTTTATAACACGCAACTTTAAATCACGCAATTCTGACTTTATAACACGCAACATTAAATCACGCAATTATGACTTTATAACATGCAATTCTAACTCTGTAACTTTAAATCACGCAATTCTGACTTTATAACATGCAACTTTAAATCACGCAATTCTGACTTTATAACATGCAATTCTAACTCTGTAACTTTAAATCACGCAATTCTGACTTTATAACACGCAACTTTAAATCACGCAATTATGACTTTATAACACACAATTTTAACTCTCCAACTTTAAATCACACAATTCTGACTTTATAACATGCAACTTTAAATCACGCAATTGTTACTTTATAACATGCAATTCTAACTCTGTAACTTTAAATCACGCAATTCTGACTTTATAACATGCAACTTTAAATCACGCAATTCTGACTTTATAACATGCAATTCTAACTCTCCAACTTTAAATCACACAATTTTGACTTTATAACACGCAACTTTAAATCACGCAATTCTGACTTTTATAACACAACTTTTAATCACGCAATTCTGACTTTATAACTCGTAATTTAGATTTTTTTTATCACATAATTGGGAGAAAAAAAGGCAGAATTGTGAGATAAAAAGTCACAATTATCTTTTTGATTGTATTATTTCATTAAATAGGGCTGTGTAAAAAATACATTTATGAATTTGACATTTTTACCCCCAAAAAATGTAATTCACAATTTAAGCCCTCTGTACTTTGTCTTGCATGTTGTTGATATTGTAAGCTATGTGTCACAGTCTGTTCCCATGTTCATTAAAATTCTCATTCCCTCTCATCTTTTGGATTATATACACAGCAAGTGTGGCAATTACTGTATCCTATTTATTCAGAAATGAATCAAAAATCTGCACATTTATGCAAATAGTCACTGATTTGAAAAGTTAGTAATGGAATGAACAACAAAGTGACACATGACAAAGAAAAAATGGCAGGTCTGTTATTTTGCATTTACATTCCAAGACAGATCATTTGACATTTCGTTCTGTCCATCGCTCACTGTCCATTACCTATTTATCACTGTCAGTCAGATTCAATCGCGCATTTAAATACCATTGTCAATCCAGAAACATTGCAATGTGTGCCAAGATGACACAAGCAACCATTGGTGTTTTCAGCCGGCTGTACCCCATTGACTCTGAGGTGAATAATACAACTGAATATGAGCGTCAGTCCTGCTACCCTGTCGAACCACAGTTCTGCTTTACGTAACACATTTGACACATTCACTGGAACCTTTACTCTTTTTTCTTTGCTGAATAATTGGGGTGGGAACTTTTTCAGAGGGGAAGACCAATTTTTGGGATAGCAGCACAGGCACACATTGCTTAATGAAACAATATTGTGTGTGTTTTAATAAGAGAATGGCTGAGGATGGGGAAAGCTGATGAGAGTGCCTGGATAAAGGCTTTGTAATCTCAGAAGCTGCGTGTGACCCACAAGGCTATTGCCGGGCCGCTGTCACACTTTTTTGACAGCATATTAATAGGGATTTGTGCCCCAGATGTCTGCCAGCACAGCATCGTCTGTCCGTAGCTCTGTCACTCCATTCTGCCATTCTTGCTTTCTATGCAAACCTGTCAGGAACGGGGGAATCACTCTGGCTATGGGGAATTTAGTTCTCATTCTTCCCAGCTTGAGCTTGAGCTGACAGTTTGGGAAGGTTTTGTTCAAATGATCCTCCTTATTTTATTGAATTTTAAGTAGTACTAAATATTCAGTCTTCATTAAACTTCTTTTTAATACATTAGCATTAAGTAATATTGGAACAATCTTAAAATAACAGCATATAACTGTTCCATTGGCATCAAGGAATAGATGTGTGACCCTCTGCATGTTTGAACGTTATTTTGAAATGTAAGATAAACAGGGGAAAACATTTTTATGTCATATTGTATAAGCTGCAACATTCCTCTTTTTTCCCTTCATGTAGTTCTCATGGCAAATTAGAACATCTGTGTTTAGATGAGTTGACAGCACCACCTTGTGGCTGGAAAAAAATAACCTTTTCCTGCCATTGTAATATGAACTTTATTAGATTATTTACTAATAAAGTTAGTATATTAACATTTATGTATTTTTTTATATCATTTTATAATATATATTTATATTATATTTATTTAATATTATTTTAAATAATTGCAATTTAATTTTGTATTATTTGTTTACAATGTATTTTTTATCATATTTATTGTATATACTGTTAATTGTAAATAATTATCAACAAATATAACAGTTGTTGGAACTTACTTTGTAACTGTTGTATCAATTTATGCATGTTTAATTTATAATATTATGTTTCTGAAATAAGATTCCTGATCGTTCTTCTTGTTGTATTTCAGGTATACTCTTTTCCACACTAGTGTTTGGACCTGCGTGTGGTTTCATCCTGGGATCTGTCTGTACTAACTTTTATGTGGATGTTTTGCTCATCGACACAAGTGAGTTTCAGGTCATTCTTTGTTTATCCAAATACAACACAAACACTCAGTTTACAACAATAGAAAACTGCTGCAAAGCATTTTGTTTTCTTACCGATTTGATTTAAAAATCGTAAAAATCGATTTGATTTAAAAATAGAGTTGGTAGGTCAAATTTATTCATATTTTCAAAAAATCTATTTTTTATAAAAAATTTGGATGTTATAGAAAGGGTTTGCCTTTGCAATTTTGTTTATGGTGATGCACTTTGATTAAATACAATAAATATATATTTTTAAAATATATTTACATGTCGCAGTTATTTCGTTTTAAATGGAATGGGGGGAAATCGAATCAAATCGTAAATTGAGTTTTTTATTTTTTAAAAATCACAGATTTTTTTTAGGGGGAAAAAAAACGCCCAGATCTAGCGACAATGCTCTTGAATTTTTTGAATAATTGAAACTGTCATGATCAATAATCAATGAGTGGATCAACTGAAAAAGAAAAGTACAAAGAATTTGGTTTCCTTTTACACATCAATTAGACACGTTCACTCTAAGGATGCACATTCTGATACACTTTTAAACTAAAAATAAGGAGGTATACTTTCAGTCTACTTTTTATGTACTTCATGGAAATATAATTACAATTACACTTAAGGACACTTAACTTGTACTGACAGAAAAGTCTATTTGGACAATAATTGTACTCAATCTTTTGATTGAAATACTGTATACTTGAAAGTATAATTATGTATTCTGAGTATTATTTAGCCTATTAAATACTTCTTTCACATAGTTTTACATATTGTCTTGGTGTCTTATAAACTTTTTGTTGAAAATATTGATTTATAAAGAAAACAAATGTTCTTATTTCTGATTATAAATTTTTGTATAGTCCTCTTGTAGTGTACATATGAATTTACTTCAAATCTACTTAAAGTACAATTAAAGGTATATTTCCAGGATAAAAATTATAACCTAAATAGAAACATTGTAGTATGCAAGTGCAAAATAAGTTATATTATAAAAAAAAGTATGATAATAAGTTCGCTTAAAGGGTTAGTTCACCCAAAAATGAAAATTAAGTAATTAATTACTCACCCCCATGCTGTACCAACTCTGTAAGACCTTTGTTCATCTTCGGATGATTGGTACACCATGGGGGTGAGTAATTAATGACTTAATTTTCATTTTTGGGTGAACTAACCCTTTAAAGAAAACTTACCAGTATACTTGCAGTATAAAACTATTAAACTAGTTTACAGAGAGTATACTTCAAAGTGTACTTTCTAAAAAATGTGCTAGAAGTATTGTTACGACCGCTAGGGGTCGGCCATAACAGGAAAAGGAAAGAGTCTCACTACCAGAGAGATATCGAATACATATTAATTATGTTTATTTCCAAAAGGATTTAGCGTCTGGGGCAGACAAGGCCAAAATAACAAACAAAAACAATCTTTTGTGTAACCTCTACAATTTCAAAAAGATAGATAGATAGATAGATAGATAGATAGATAGATAGATAGATAGATAGATAGATAGATGTACACACAGAGACAATAATACACAAGACAGAATGAAATCGTGGAACAAATGACTCGAGCACATAACAAGTATTTACCTAGTAAACTATAAGTATTACTATATAAGTTCACTTGTAGTATAGTTGCAAAACGAATGAAACAGGATATTTACTGTTTCACTTAAAAGTATACTTTTAAACACTAAAAAGTGGGCCAATTTAGTCCCAAATATTGAAATTGGACACTTACAAGTATACTACTTGTACATTGATATTAGTATATAAAGTATACCTAAAATATACTTAATCAACTGAACTTGAAGTATACCTATCTTTTGTAAAGGATTCAGCTACACCTGACACATCGCATCAAATATAGCCATGAAATGCGGGGGAGACAAAAAAAACTTTAGCAGAATAAGTTGTACTGAATAGCTTAATAGCTCAGTTTTGATGTCAGATGTCTGTGAATTGCATCATGTACTGTATTATGTTTTGCAGTTTTAGAATTGGGTTTTCAAAAAATGACTACATATGTGAGAGAATTTTCATTCCTCTACATATTATCTATTTATGTATTTATTTACCATCAGGTGTGCTGAACATCACTCCAGATGACCCCCGCTGGATCGGTGCATGGTGGGGCGGCTTTCTCCTCTGCGGTGCCTTACTCTTCTTCTCGTCCATCTTCATGTTTGGTTTCCCCCAGTCCCTGCCCTGCAAGGAGATGGAGGGAGTTCTTGAGATTGAACAGGCCATGCTGCCCTCATCTTTACCCCAGGATTATGAGAAATCCAAGGCCAGCAATGGAGTCCTGCAGAACCACCAGCCCAACAACCTGTCCTGCTGTCAACAGCTCCGAGGTCTCAGTAACTCAAATTCACCATGTGATGTTCTATGCCCTCCTTTTGAGATTAGTCTGCTTTGTCTGAGTAAGGTTACACTTGTCTTTAAAGGATAAGAAGAAATGCTTGTGACAAACACTGATGGTGGTCTTTTGTTTGAATAGCAGCATGCATATGTTAAATTGAAGGCTTGGTCTTCTTAGATCCGTTTAACTGTACCGGACATGTTCCTCTATTTAAAAGTGTAATTATACTTAATGGTACACTGAGGAGGCAATTAGAGAATTAGAGTTAAGTCTTACTTATTAGCCGGCCCACACGCAATCTACACCCGCAGAGTTTGGAGAAAACCACAGAATTCGTGAATCAGTTGGATTGCGAAAAGTGGCCGTTACATACCAGAAATTTCTTCAAAAAAACATGAAGTAACTATGCGTGAGCTATTAAAGTTACATTATGTAACTTTTGGCCCTCTAGTGGTTAAAAAACAAAACTGGTTCAGGTCTGTGTGACTGTGTGGATGGATCAAGCGTGCCGCACAAGCCCTAAAAGTGAAGCAAAAACATCTCGATCGCCCCCCGGTGGCCGGTCTTAGTATAGGTCATAAACCCCGCCTCCCCTTGTTATTCAACGGCACGAGAGACAACAATTAAACTAAACTAAACAATTAAATTACACTTCAAATATCGTTTTTCCACAAATGTTTTCTGTCATTTACTGTAGTTTTTATCACGCCGATGTAATTTCAAGTGTTTTTAAAATAAGTTTGTCTTTAGTTAGTTAATAGATAAAACCAGTTTAAATGGAAACTAAATGCTTTACTATGAACTCTGTTAGTCGCTACATGGTAATTTATCTGTTCAATAAAATACCACCTGTTGAGTAATAAAAACGCAATCTCCGTTCTCGCCATCTCCGAAAAGCCAAGCCAATGTTGATTCTGGTTTAATAATGAGCTATCGCATTCTCTTTTTGCCAGCAAACTCTCCTGAGTTCGGCGTTTGTTTAAATCGGATGACTCCCCAGTTGTAGATTTAGCGGCTCCGTGTCAACCTTTCTAGCTCATTGTGGCAACTAACCTATCCCACTCCCTATCCATACATGTGTCAAAGTCTCTATTTACGGATATGACGAGAAACGCAAGGGTAAGCGACCTATGTACACAATGTCCCTTGAAAACCAACATGTCAGGTCTAATATATTTAAACACTTATAATAGGCTTACCATAGTGAATCTGGGTAAGACAAAAAAAGTGTTTTGGAAGAAGGATTGATGATGTTTTTACCCTCATTATTTTGTTTATTTTGAATTTTATAAAAAAAGTTACATACAGTAGTGTACCGTTTAAGGCTTGTTTTCAAAATAATTTTTACTGAAAAAAACAAGAATTGATAAGAACGTAAATGTGTACCATAAAATGCAATGTAAGTCGCTTTGGAAGCGTCTGCCAAATGCATAAATGTAATGTAAATGTACTGAAAAAACAGGACTAATTAAGCAATTTTATAGCTGTGAGGGGGTGAAAAAAATGGATGGATTGATTGATTGATGGATGGATGGATGGATGGATGGATGGATGGATGGATTGATTGATTGGATGGATTGATGGATTGATTGGATTGATGGATGGATGGATGGATGGATGGGTGGATGGATGGATGGATGGATGGATGGATTGATTGATGGATGGATTGATTGATTGATTGCATTACAATTTGATAAAATATTATGAAGAGAAACATTTTCCTTGGAGTACCGTGCATGGATTAAGCATGTGCAATAAGAATAGGAACAAGAATTCCAGATTTCCCTCCAAAATCAGCGTAAGTGTTATTTTAGTATAATTGATATACTTTTATAGTATTCAGCCTGAAAACTTTTCACTCTCTGGGTCCATACTGCCGTTCTTGTCTGTTTGTCTGTAAATAGAGTAATTGTTATGCTGGTTTTGTTCTATACTTGTAAGGCTCTCATTTCGTACAACAGCAGCCATCAATCATGTAAGATCTGATTACATACCAGCTAACATGATGCATTACTAGCACAGTAGCCATGGCAGCACAAGCTAAAGGCATACTTTCAAGACAGCGCAGCAATAATGTAGGCAGATGTTTTGTCCAACATGGTTAATGCATTTTTCAAGGTTTTGCCATCTGGTACGAACGCTGGTGACAAATGCTGTCAAATGAACCCATCAAAAAGACGGCTCCTCAGAATGTAGCCACAACTCTGCAGCACTTTAGACACGGAGCTGCAAATTAGAGGGTGAATGTCTGTTGATTGCATCATAAATCAGCAGTTTCTTCATTCAAGTCCAACTAACGTCAATCTTAACATGTTTTAGATTAGACTAGTCTGTCATTGCTCTGTATTTTAGACTCACTTATAGAACTCTCTTTGTCTCTCTTCCACCCTCATCATTTCTCTCTTCCTTTTTCACTCCAGTTATTCCCAAGGTGACCAAGCACCTCCTGTCAAACCCAGTGTTCACATGTATTATCTTGGCCGCCTGTATGGAGATCGCTGTTGTCGCTGGCTTTGCTGCCTTCCTGGGCAAATATTTGGAGCAGCAGTTCAACCTCACCACCTCCTCTGCTAACCAGCTGTTGGGTGTGTATAAAACACAAACACAACATCTTTGTTGATCCTGGAACAATGTTTCAGTCAACCAATCAGATTTGAGGGACAAGTTTACTGTTTATGTCAAGTTTAGGCTTACAACCAGGGTTCGGTGCTTCTACATCAGGGTTATGGGTAGGGATGGGGTTTGGACAGGAAATTTGTTATCAACAAAACCTGTTGATCCAGAAACGTGTTACTTGGGAAAATCATGGTGCACATACACATATATTCTGGGCTACAAAATTCTGTGAAAATGCTTTTCTTTTCTTTTTTTCATTGCAAAAAAAATATTACTTTTATTTCATTTTAAATACAATTAATTTTTCTAATGCAGTGCAACATTTATTTTTTTATTATTTTTATTATTGTTTTCATTTTCCTAATTCAATTTTCAATACAATACAATTATTCATACTATTTTGTAGAATAATTAGGAGAATCACATTATGAAATAAATTATTTTCTTCGAAACACGTTTTAAACACAATTATTGGCACGTCTAGAATTTTTTATGAGTAAAATATCTCTGAAGTATATTCCCATTAATATTTACCTTTTTTTAGCACACCTGGGTGACTAGGATCATGAAATTGTCTAGCTTGTTTCACAGGAGTTTAAATATGAGGAAATACAAAGGCCAAATTCCCTTAATCATCCATCACAATGAGTAAAACCAAAGAATATAGTTCTGATGTGCATCAAAAGATTGTTTAGCTTCACAAAATAGAAAGTGGCTGTAAGGAAATAGCTAGATTTTCATTGAAAGTTACATTTTTGCAAGGATAAACAATTCAGATTTATTTTTTACAGCCATTTTTGATCATATTTACCACAACTGTGTGTGTGTGTGTGTGTATTTACAAACTTTCATGTTATATGTGATTGCGATTAATCGATTTGCTCGCACTATTATTAACTTATTTGATATAATTTTTCCCAAATATTTAGTTGAATTTTGTTTCTATTTATTTATTAAATTATTTCATTCATTTAATTTAATTATTTTATTTCAAATTATTAGTACAACGATCTTTGCTGCAACCATTTTTCTGAAGACAATTTTTTAGCAAATTTTGATTTTGAATTGAATCTCAGATTCAATTTTGAATCTCAGACTTTTGGAACTTCCTTTATCCTGACACATTTATCTTTGCCACGAAATTATGCAAATCATAGTTTATAATTATAGCATTATGCATTTATCTATTTAGCAAATGCTTTCATCCAAAGTGACTTACAAATGAGGAGTTATACAACAAAAGTGCTTTATCTACATCAGAGGTTCTGCAATACAAGATAAAAGCACAAAGATAAAGGGTATTGACAGCGAAGCTTTATTTTTAACACGTTATTCTTTCTTCATAAACAGGGATGACAGCCATCCCGTGTGCCTGTCTGGGCATATTCTTAGGAGGTTTGCTGGTGAAGAAGCTGAACCTGTCTGCTCTGGGAGCCATACGAATGGCCATGCTGGTCAACCTGATCTCCACTGCGTGTTACGTGTCCTTCCTCTTCCTGGGCTGTGACACAGGACCTGTCGCTGGGGTGACCGTCGCCTATGGCAACGAGTAAGGGCGCTCAGCTGCTTTTCTCTCCTCGCAGCCTTGTTATTTTTCTGCCATTTATTCAGGCTTTGCAGAGAGAGGGTAGAGGACGACTTGTCTGCATGCTGAAACCTCTATTTATGTGTAGTATGTATGTATGGTCAGGGTTTGCATTTTATAGAATTCCCTACTTTTGAGTATTTCAGGGGAAACGGATGAGTAATACATCCTGGTTTATTTTCCAGGCCTACATGGAGCCTGTACTTACTGAACTCCACCGATTTACTTAGTTCATACACCCACCACTCACAATAATGGTGTGGATTTTGATTCATCTCACTGACTGCAATGTTTTTAATCTGGTTATCATGGTCCTCTAGAAAAGAAACTGTATTTTTTAATTGTTTTTTATTTTATTTTTATTATTATTTATGTACTCTAATTTTAATACAAATATTATTAATTTTTACATTTTTAATAAACATTTTCATTGCACATTATTAGCAGAAAAGTTTTCCCTATTATTACTGTATTATTATTATTATTATTATACACTTTAATACCATTTTTTATTATGTATTTCTATTATTATTATTATAATTACTATTCAATCTATCTGCCTATCTATATGTCTTTCTATCTATATATCTGTCTCTGATTTTGCCAAGACATGGTCCTGGATCTACATATTTTGTCCATCATTCCCATCCCAAAATGTAGTCCTTACCCAATCTCTAAACCTAACCCTACCCATAACTTTTTCCTAAAACCAGAGGATAATGATAGGTGAATAACACTGATTTAAGTACTTCACCCTGGTTCTAAGCCTACACTTGCCAAAAACTGTAAACTTGTCCCTCAAATCTGATTGGTTGATTGGAAAGTTGATCCAGGATAAACAAAGATGTTGGTCCAGGAACATGTGGTACTTGCTGAAATCACATACACCCTGTCTCTACCTGTCTCTGTCTGTCTGTCTCCATCTATCTATCTGTTTGTCTGTCTGTAGTATACAGATTTTTTCAAATTTTAGCAGAAAAGTTGTCTATTTGACCCCCTATTATATATATATATATTTACTTGTGTAATAGATTGTATATATATATATATATATACATATATATATATATATATAAGTTATTTGCAGAACCATTTTTGTGAAAACTGGACATTTTTAATTTTTGAATCCTAGATTTTCATGAATTAAGAGCTTGAATCATACCTTATAAAGTCATCAGTCATTTTTACACATTCTTTTCTGCATAAGACGAACCGTATGAACTACATGCCTCCTCTTGATCGGATGTTTCATTCATTCAGTTTGGTCACGACACGAATGAGAGATCAGCGCTGCTCCAATTTGTTCAGACTCGTTTCGTATTTATTCAACATATCTGTGTATACAGTGATGTGAATAAGTTTGGACACCCATGCTAAAGCTGCCTAAAAAGAGGAATAAAAAATCTTTTGGATATTGATCTTAATGATCAATAAAAATGCCTTAAAAAATGCCTTAATTAGAAAAATCAAACCTTTTAAGGACACCAATTTTCTTTGTGAAAGAATAATGTCTCATAAATAAATACATGTTCTTCCTTAAAATACAGGGTGCATAAGTCAGGTCACCCCTATGTTAAATTCCCATAGAGTCAGGCAGATTTTTATTTTTAAAAGCCAGTTATTTAATGGATCCAGGATAATATGCATCCTGATAAAGTTCCCTTGGCCTTTGGAATTAAAATATCCCCACATCATCACACACCTTCCACCATGCCTAGAGATTGGCATGGTTTTACTTCAGTTAGCCTAATAGCTGGTTTGATTTGCATTGAAAGATGATCTGACGAAAAGTACCCCATGCCAATCTCTAGGTGTGGTGGAAGGTGTGTGATGATGTGGGGATATTTTAATTCCAAAGGCCAAGGGAACTTTATCAGGATGCATATTATCCTGGATCCATGAAATAACTGGCTTTTAAAAATAAAAATCTGCCTGACTCTATGGGAATTTAACATACAGGTAGGGGTGTCCTGACTTATGCACCCTGTATTTTAAGGAAAAACATTTATTTATTTAGGATACATTATTCATTCACAAAGAAAATGTGTGTCCTTAAAGGTTGGAGTTTTCCTCATTTTTCTAATTAAGGCATTAAGATCAATATCCTAAAGATGATTTTTTTGTGGGTGATGGGTGTCCAAACTTATTCTCATCACTGTAATATCACATTGTATTGGCCTTTCCCTACAAAGAGAAGTCAAACAATTCCATCTGGGCTGTATGTTAAACAAACAGGGGTGTATATCCTGAAGCTTAGTCAGCGCTAAGATGAACTCAGTGACAGTAAATCTATAGAAAGTAACTCGATTCAAACAGGTGAATGTGTGTTTGTGTGTATAGGACCCTGCAAGTAGGCCAGAAGCCGGAAGCCCCCTGCATGAGTCATTGCAACTGCTACACTTCATCAATCAGCCCCGTTTGTGGCTCCAATGGTGTGACCTACTTGTCCTCCTGTTTCGCTGGCTGCACCAGTGCCATCGGTACCGGACTACCACCTCCTCCTCGCTTTCAGGTCATTACCCATCTCATTTTTAACTCTCTTTCCTATTCGCTGACACATAGTCTCTGTGTGGCAGCTTTTCTCGCTCTCCGCTCATTTCCTGGACAGCACGTGTCCAGCGTGGGTCATTAGAAATGAAGCCCACATCGCTCATCACATATACAGTGTTGAAGAGGACACAGCGTTCTGTCTGCCAGGCATCTTAATGGCCACTGCACTCATTAGCATACAACGAGAATGGTTCATACTGGAATAGATGATTCCAAGACAACAGTCACACAACTATTATCATAATTGAACACTGGTTCACGAGATTAATATATACCGTCCGGTGTGTTTAATGAGCCTGTTCGTCCCGAGCTCCGTGGGTGCATCAGTTCTCTGCAGATAAAAGTGACTTTTAATATGTTTAGACAGCTTTTTTATTATTATTTTGAACCCTCATTTTAATTTCGATGTTGAATGGTCTCATATACAGTGTAGAACGTACAGTGTATGAACACACAAGTACTTGCTGGCTTTGTAGTGAACATGTTCATGTGTTTTTACACTGGCAGAACCTGACGAGGTGCTCGTGCATCTCCGAATACAATGACTTTGCCACGGCTGTGCCAGGGAAATGCCCGCGCCGCGGCTGCAAGGAAGCCTTCCTCACGTTCCTGTGTGTGATCTGTGCCTGCAGTATGATCGGAGCAATGGCCCAGACACCCTCCGTCATCATCCTCATCAGGTGACCCTGTCCATCCATCTGTCTGTGATTTCACCAAGTACAACATGTTCCTGGATCAACATCTATGTTTCAGTCAACCAATCAGGGCTGCGTTTCCCGTACAACTATGTTGTTCGCTGCTTCACTGCCGTAGTACGATGCATCGTTGGAGAAATCAACTACCTAGTCACAACTGTTTCCCGAAACCCATTGTCACAAAGTATCGTTCAACCATGTTGGTTTCACACGTGGTGTAGTAAAAACTACTTTTAATGAAACTGTTTGAGATCCAGTTAACGCTAGATTTTTTGTATATAACGTACAGACATGTCATCTGAGGACTATTTCTAATTTTGCTTTATTACCAAACTCAATATTTGGCTCGTTCTTACATAGTAGAGCACGTTCGCACGTGCGCACTCTTCACAATCGGTACTTTAAATCTTTTGACAAACTAAAAGATGTAAATTACATTTGTATTCTAAATAAAAGGCACTGGTCACACTGAATGTCAGCTTGCTTATTTTGCTCAAGATTAGAGCCAGACCGATATATATCGGCCGGCCGATATTATCGGCCGATATTAGGCATTTTCCATAATATCGGTATCGGCAGTTATAATGGCCGATAAATTAATATTTAAAAAATAAAATAAAAACGGACGAAACACGCTTTAATCATCTCTCCTTGGCCTGTTATATTGAAAATGTATGTTTTACAATTTGCAGTATGATGTGATCTATTGCTAAATTATGGCTCATCATAGACTAGCTAACCACAAAGCTAGCTAATGCCACTATCATCAGTGGAAGACCGCTAACGTTAACATTAATGAGCTTGGAAACCACAATAGGTGGTTTGCAGTCACGTGATTGTGTTGACGCGCGGAACGGAGATGGAGGGCAAGGAGTGAAGAGCGCAATGGACGAGATGGAGGAAAATCCGTACTGTACTACTTTAGACGCTATTACAAGAGAAATATATAAACAGAAAATCGAAACATATGTTGGACGTGATCCTTACGTTATGAAGAGGACCGATTTTCAACTGAATTGAGAGATTTGCCTGCCATCGAGGCTAGATATCAGCAACTAACTCGTCTTACAGACATACTTTGACTTTACAAAATTCGGAAACTGGTACGTTACACAAACAGCCACATAAGTGTATTTAAACACCCGAATAATGTAATTATCAGCCACATAAATAATGTATAACGTTACTCACATTTGACGACGTGATCACTGCACACACACACACAGGCATTTTCCCATTCGGTTGCTCCCGACCGCAGACGTACGTTTGCAAGGCATTTTCCCCGGTGTTTTTCTGTCAATTTCTTGTATTTTCCCCCCTTATGAACAACAACTTTTGGCACACGATAAGAAACTCCTCGTGTTTTGATCGATTTGAGCAACCATAAACGACGCAAAAGATAGGCATTTTGAGTGTGTTATAGTGCTTCCTAATATAGAAAATCACTTCCTGCCCTCCATCTCCGTTTCGCGCCAAGGCAACGCAGTGGCGTGACGTCACGTGAAAACAAGCTATTAACTTTTTCTGCCTAAATAAAGTAATGATTACTGTATTTATAACTAGCATATCTCTAGTTACAGTCCCTGCATTGTAAAATGTAAGTTATACTTGCGAGGAGTGAACATTTAGACATAGAGAAAAAGTATCAAACGTATCTTGTGCAGAAAAGTTAGCTTTTCTTTTAGACGTGTGTGAAATCCAACAATATTTAATAAAAAAAAAAACGGCCGATATATCGGAATATCGGATTGTAAAACCCAAAAATATTTTGCCTTTAAAATCCTTTATCGGTCAGGCTCTACTCAAGAAAATGATTTATTACGTCCAAATGTCATGCAATAAAGAAACTCCGCCTCTAACCAAAGGTCAAGAGCTGACGTTCAAACCACACAACTTTGCGATGCTGTTTGCCAATGTTCGTTGGAACGATTGTTTGGGGAAACATCGACTCGCTGAACTATGCTGATAACGACTGAACTTGCGACCATAGTTGGCTAACGATGCTTTCGGGAAACGCACCCTGGATTTGAGGGATATGTTCACAGTTTATGTCAAGTTTAGGCATACAACCAGGGTTCGGTGGTGGCCCTGCGCAAACACATATTGGGCTACAAAATGCTTTTTTTTTTTTTTTGCAAAAAATTATTACTTTTATTATTATTTTCATTTCATTTTGAATACAATTCATTTTTATAATACAGTTTTTCATTGCAGGAAGGTTTATTTTGTGTGTCTGTGTGTGTGTGTAGGGCATATCTCTCTATCTATCTTTTTTACAATACCTTTCAAAAGTCTGGGATTGGCAAGATTTGTAATGTTTTTGAAAGAAGTCTCTTATGCTCACTAATGCTGAATTTATTTGAGCAAAAATACTGTAAATCAATAATACTGTGAAATAGTATTACTTTTTAAAATAACTGTTTATATTTTAAAATGTCATGTGTTCCTGTGATGCAAAACAGCATCATTACTCCAGTCATCGGTGTCACATGATCCTCCAGAAATGGTTTGATGCCGAAGACAAATGTTTTTTATTTGTTATCTCTTGCTGTTTTAGAACTGTGAGCCCAGAGCTGAAGTCATACGCCCTTGGAGTTCTTTTTCTGTTACTGCGACTGTTAGGTGAGATATCGCAGCACAGCACAATCACATTTACAAACTGAAACAGTACATTCAGCAGGGGAATCTGTCTGCCTTACTGAAATTAAAAGTAGGCTAAAAGAAGCATATCCAAACTATTGCTATCCAAACGTTGTGAAACAAGGACAAGTTCACTTCTGTTCAATAAATAGTTTTCAAATTGCTCTATTTCGAAAATTGAGACTTGACTTGTGAATGGGGGTTAAAATGCACTATTCAAACCCTAAATGTTCGTAATTCAAGAATGATTTGCAATATATACCCAAGTTTGGTCTTGTTTTTAAAAGTTATGGAAGTTTAAATTTACAGTAAATCAAATATACTGTACTATATTTTTTTATTTTATATAAAATATATATTTTACACAATATTTTACTCTAAAATTACTATAAAATCAAAGCCATTAATCTAGCCAAGTTATGATCCAAATTTGAAGTTGATATCACAAAAATTGAAGTTCCCATGAGATTGTGTTTAGGTGTAGTACCAAAAATAGCCACCGGGTACCATTTAATTCCATTGAATTTAGTTGTATACGTTTTGCCTTAACAAATTAATACATTTCTGTCTAAATATCAATTCTTCTCACAAAATTTGGAACCTTGAGACACAGACCTTTCTGACAATATGTGTTTTGTCAAGATTAGAAAAGGTTTTGATCATAAATTATGAAATATACTGATGCCCAAAAGGGGAGGAGCCTGATAAAATAATAGAGTACCGTTTCTATGGTAACGCAACGTTCAATTTTAAAACGGTTTTCGCCGGATGAATTCTGAGTTTATAAGCTTTCAAATTATACCTAATTTATGATAACTGCTAAAATATGTGATATAATAAAAAAGACGATAAAAAAGTTAATATATTTTAGAGGATACTACATATACATTATAATTTTTAGAGGATAATATTATAATATAATTTTTTGAAAAATACTAGATTACATGTTTTATTATGAACTTTTAGCATTAAAAAAAAAGAAGTTTCAATGATTGAAAGTGGGTGCATCGACTTTTTGTGACAAAGGTCAGACCTCGTGTTATGATGCAGATTTTTTGAGGTGCACTCTTGTCATAAATTCATCAATTACTCTTCCTACATAATTTGTGTATGTCTTCTACTTCTTTGTGTAGAAGGGTGTGTTCCCACTTATATTTCAGTTCTCTTGGTTCTGTTGGTCTGAACTAAAAAAGAAAACAATGCTTGGTCATTTCATGGTAAAAAAAAACTTGTAAGAAGTAAAAAAAAGCACCAGGAATCCACAAGCAAAGATCTTCTGCAAGGAGACGGCTGTTCTGATGCCTGTACCAAACTGCATTGGGCAACATGATGACAAGAAACAGGCATCCTTGAGCATTCTGTCCTTTTAAGGGTCACATTTTGTGTTTGGTTTTTGGTTTGTTTAGATGCCATCATATCTCAGCCAAACCGCATCAAGAGTTTGTTTAGAAGCTCTGAAAAGGTGGGTCTCGGTCCGCTTGTTTGATGCACACGAGGCTTCACACTTATTTAAATGAGCCACATTAACAGAGCAATCGCACCAGGGTTTGTTTTAATCCAACCAAACCTGCCAAGTGTGAACACACCCTAAGTGAAGTTAAAATGTCATTTTGTCTTCAAAATAAATCAATTACGCATGTGATGGATTATCACAGCAACTCAATCCATCTTGCAGGGTTCATTCCCCCTCCTTTGATATTCGGTGCGGGGATTGACTCGACATGCCTTTTCTGGAGCACCGAGTGCGGGGAGAGAGGTGCCTGTCTGCTGTACAACAACGTGACCTACCGCCACCTGTACGTCGGCATGGCCATCGTTCTCAAAATTGTGGCATTCCTCCTCTACACAACCACGTGGCAATGCTTGCGCAGAAACTACAAGAAGTACATTAAAAACCACGAGGGATACGTCACGCCCACAGAAATGATCTCGTCCAGCGTGAACCTGGACAGTCTCGGAAAGGACAGCAGTCAAAGCCAAGTCAACCGGACTAAATTTATATATAACCTGGAGGATCACGAGTGGTGTGAAAACATGGAGTCCGTTTTATAGAGGGTTTCAAGCGTCATTCTAACCGACGATCGTCCTTTGAGTTTAGCTCTTATTCCGGGATGTGCAGGACTGTTGTTGCACTTTATTATAAACTCATTCAATCTCTTCTACTGGGTCCATCTTGTTTTTAGATGGACTGTTTCTCCAGTGCCAGTAAAATGTTGTAGTAGTTAGCTGATCGTTGCCTCGCTGTTTCATTGACTGGTAGCTGGTTTGTTCAATTTGCAGACATCATACACAAATGCAGCCACAAAATGACTGTTTCCTCAATTTTTCAAGTAAAAAGCTAACTAAAATGAACCATTTTAAATGGTTATTCATCATCAGGCGAGTTGATTATGTTCTTGGGCTCTATCCAGTCTGGTATTTAATACATCACAATTATCAATACTAATATACAGTATAATTATATTGTATACATACAGAGATTTTCTATATGAAAACTATATCGATTATATCTTAAAACATTCAAAAGGGTGTTTGAGAGATCTTTTTCTTTTTAAGTGCTTTTTGCAGCATTTGCTTTCTGCTGTTAATTTATATTGTTTATTAAAGGGGCTACATGTACGAATTTTCATGTATAAATGTTATAAATGTGGCCGTTACTAACGGCATTACTTTTTCCAGTAACGAGTAATCTAATTGATTACTCTTCTCATCTTAATAACGCCATTACTGTCACTGCCAAAAAATGCGGCGCGTTACTATAACTGATGAAGCTGTTTTTTTTTTTTTGGTTTTTTTTATCAGACCAACTAGATCTTTGAGCGAGAGGCAAATACTTTTTTTACTGTTCTTCCTTGGTTAGTGGGCAGAGCACGAGACAAGCGCATAAATGCTGACGATTGGCTGAGGTAGAGTAAAATGTCATTGTAAGCCAATCAGAGGTAGAGCACGCATAGTAGTGATGGGCATCCGGCTCTTTTGGCTCACAAACGGCTCTTCAAATGACTTTGACTCTAATATTTCAATTTTTATTACATAATTATTTAATTTCTATAGGCTAAATTTGTAAAAATAGAGTCGGCTCTTCAGATATGCGAGCGAGCTCCCGACGTTCACCTAAAAGAGTCGACTCATTCGCGAATCGCGAACAACCCATCAAAAGCTCATTCGTGAATGAGCCGATCCATCATCACTAACGCTCATTCGCGAACAGTTGTGGCCTGTTGAGGGGCAATAAATATCAAAAGATACAAAACATCTATTGTGTTATTTGCATTGATCCGCTGTATTAACATAATATCTACATACATGGCATTTGATTGGAGGCTAGTGTCACTTTGTCCCACACAGCAACATTTTTTTAGATGTGTGTACAATGTTTCATGTTTCTGTTAATAATGTATTGTATTAAGTGTCCATTTCATTAATATTCACATTTATCATAAATAATTGAACATGTATTTTAAGTTCCGTTAAAGAGGGGTAGAGGTGGGGTTAATTTAATTTTACTTGAAAGTAAAGCAATAATTACTTTAAGTAACTAGTTACTTTTAAAATGTGTAACTGAGTAACTAACTTAGTTACTTTTTGTAAGAAGTAACTAGTAACTGTAACTAATTACTTTTTAAAAGTAACTTGCCCAACACTGCCTATGAAAGCCTGTAGAGTGATTTTTATGTGGACTCGGACCGGTTTTACCGTGAAAATCTAAAGGATGTTGCGGTTACGCGCACTCCCGACAACCTCTGTTCGGTTTAATGAAACATGAAATTAATGTTCACGAAAGAGCTATTCTGTAGTGTCAATTTCATGCAAATAAAAAGGTATTAATTCAACTAGTCTCACATATTCAGATTTATATAGTCTATAATCTTAACTATACTTTATAATTTAAATGACCTCATCTGGCGTCGACATAATGCCTGTAAATCACGAGCTGGTTCAAACATATCCACGTTGTTGCGGTCGGATACTTTCTTAACTGCAGCCATTATGGTTGTGTGTTTATTTTGTTATTGAGAGGAAAGCGCGCAGCACATATTTACCTAAACGTCTCTAAATGCAGTCTCTTGTACGTTCACGTGCGCGAGCACGAGCAATAAGTTGCTGGCTGCAGTTCACTTAACGGCCACCGATGTCGCTAATAAGGGTTTCTGAATTCTACATATAGCCCCTTTAAGGCCTAAAATGTCTTAATTTTCTAAAAAAGGTTATTGATACTGTACATTATTTGCATCTTTATACATTTGTGCAATAGTGGGAGAGCGTATTTGAAAAAAGTTTTTTGTCTATTATGAATATATGTTTTTTCTTTGTAAGATGTTTGTCATTAGATTTGGTTTTGGATTATGAAGACAACTATAGAGAATGAGACTGTTTATGTATAGTTTTATTAATGAATATAAGAATGCCTCTTTATTCAGATGACAATAATGGCATGTTCCTGACTAGAGGAAGAGGAATATTGTGACAGCATGACTGACATCAGGGAGAAGTTTTTAGGAAAAGACCATTTTATGGCAGAAGTATTGCTCTGATCTCACTGTAAGGCAAATAACATTCAGGCTGGGCCTTGGTATTTATGAGTTGGATGAAGAATGACATTTTATACACTTATAATATTACATGTAAAGTGTGTTTCAGCTTTGGGATGAGATTAAACAATTTTTTTCTTCACTTCACTGCAATAAGACATGGCACTGTGCACATGCTGTTTCTTCCTGTAGCACCTCATTGCAGTACACCAGATCCAGGGGGCGGAGTTGGTTGGGTTTAGGGATCAGGGGGTGGAGCTGGGTAGGTTTAGGTATATGTAAGGTGGGTAGAGTTGGATCTGGATCCGACTCCTCCCTGTGGATTTCATGTTCTGCAGTGAGGACCATCTCGTTTCTTCAGCAGTAGTGATGTATACAAAAGACAGTGCAAAAAAAAGCAGTGTACATCATTTTTTTATGCCAAAATAACTTTTATTTTATTCTGCAAATAAATTATTTTTCAGAAAATCTCAGATTTGTCTTTTTTTACTAATTTTCCAAAGCATTAACAAAAAAGCTTAATTCAAATTAAAGGTATAAGGTTTTTTTTGCCCGCAATAACCCTTTCCACTGAAATAATGAACCAAGTATTCATATAATAGTAAACTTTAGGATTATGTACACATTTACAAATTAACATAATATGCTTGTAGGAAAATTAAATAATAATACTAATAATAATGAATAAAAAATGCCTAACTAATCTAGGCTAATACAAATCAGATCTCTATGGTTCTTTTTGAAACAAATAAAACAATTATTTAGGCTTGATAGATGCTCTTCTGTGTAATATTTCTTAAGGGTAATAAATTATACTCTTTTTACACAAGGAGCAACAAGCAAACTTCTACAGCCCAATTTTTTTTATTATAGTAACATATTAAATGTGCGCAATGGGATACACGGATTTCTTTTTCTGAGTTACTGAACATCACCAATAATAATAAGAGGATGTAAACGGGCCCAGTTTGGTTATTTATAAAATCTAGGTCAAAATGAAGAGATGATGACTATAAGCCATTTGACTGCTCGTGTGAAGTTTCCACTTAATGGGAAAAAGAGATTAAGAGTGGCTTTTTTGCATTTGTGTTTTTCTGCTTCTTCTATTAGTCCTTGCTTTGCTTTCTCCTTTTGAGCTACAACCAGCATCTCCACCTGGGTGTTATTAAGGACACTTTTTTTAAGCTGGTCCTGAAAAAAAAAGAAACTGCTTGATTTATTGTGCAATGAAAGTGAAAAGCACAATTTTCACCATTGTCTTTTGAAATGAAACTCAGTGGCCCATCTCCAACAGCAGAGGCAATGCCGCTATTGGTAAAAAGGCCTTCTCTTGATACCTGTCATAGACTCAGATGCTCTTTACAACAAAAGGTCATATATAAACCTGGTAAGCTTTTTTTTTTTTAAATGAATGGACACCAAATGTCAGGCCGCATGGAATCACCGTAGAGATCCTTACAGTGCATTCGAACTGAAATCCATGTCTGATTTATGAGTATTTATTTTCCATCAGCTTTTAACAGTGTCTCTTTAAGTGAGGTGACACATATACTGTGTTAATCTGCCCTGGTGTATAAGAAGATTAAAGTCTTTATTTGATGTGGCTTAGATTCCCTTTTGAAGGCTTGACAGATAAACGAAGAATCAGTAGAACTGGAAGGAGAGTACGATTTGAGACTTTAGGGTAAAGAGACCCATTAACTAATAGAGGGACTCAAATGCTGAAAATTGTATGAAGCTGCTATTTTAGTATCATTTAGTTCAATCATAATTCATGTTAATTTTAGTTCTATCTATTTTTTAAATATATTTTCTATATTATATTATCTATATATTTTTGTTTTGTTCATATATGTATATATATTTTTATTAGGATTATTTATTATTTTAATAATGTTTAGTTTTAGTTATTTTAGTGCTTCAACTAAATGGAAATGTGATATGATGCCATGGCAATTTTTATTTTATTTTTTCAATTTTTTTTATTTTTTTTAAATGGGTTTAGCAACTTACTTATTACAAAATTTACTTATAAGTAACAAAATGAAGGCAATATTCACTGAATAATGTTTCTAATATGTATTTATAGCATGATGTCCTGTTCATCAGCACCTGCAGGAGACACAAAACATCTGCCAAGACAACAAAAGCTTATTCTTGTTAAAAATATGCTTCATGTCGTCAACACTGACATCTCAAACACGGCTTTGGTGTTGTTCAGTTCCCAATCTCAGAGGATCCGAACTCAGGAGGGATGATGATATGAAGCATTCGTGTTCTGCAGTGCAAGGTTATTTATCCGGGTTATTATTGTCAGCAGATAGAGAGCTAAATTGATGTATAATAATAACACAACATATAGAGAGCTACTTAATTTGCTCACCATATCAAATGTCTGACTCTGTGTAACACTTTATTTTAGTGTCCTTGTTACATATAGTGATAACTATCAATTCTGCATAATTACATGCAAAAATGCTGGGTTGTTTTAACCCAATTTTGGGTCAAATATAGACAAACCCAGCCATTGGGTTACATTTTTAAGTGACATGTTAACCCAATGTTTGAGTTTTTTCCATATTTGACCCAAAATTGGGTTAAAACAACCCAGCAATTTTTAGAGTGTAACCATAAACCAATCCCTAACCCTATTAAGTAGCCTACATAGTTCAACTTATAGGCTGTATGGTCTGGCATGTGTGTGTGTGTACGTTTATATGCATTTTGCATTCCTTTCGCTTTGTTTCACATAACAATCTATCACTGCTGTGGCTATATCCCATTAAACTGTGCGTAATGAATCTGAGGATTCATTACTGGGCCTAATTTCTCAGGAGGCTGGTGTGTTTGTGTGAAAATGCACAGAATATTTTATGCAAATAAGTCATTATTCAAAAGAGAGTCAATGCTCTGCTGCTGCGCTTTAACTGAAATAAGAGGCTGAATGTATGGCTATGAAAATGATCCTCCAGAACCAATGCTCAAATTGTCCGTAATAGTCAAATAACTTATGGTCTTAAACTGAAGATAACTGCTCTGCTGTGTACTTTTCTATCAAAAGTATGTCTGACTCTCTTCAAATGGCATTGGTAATATCTGAGAGAGAAGAGGGACGGGTGGTTTGTCAGGCGGCTCTTTGTGTTGTGTAGTTTTGATGTTGGGTTCAAAGCAGATATTGAGAGCACCTCAAATGCGCAAATACAGACTGAATTTAGGAGAAAAAGAAGTAGCTTGATGCTTGATCAAGACCGAAGGATCCAACGCACGCACGCTAAAAAGCTAAAGTAAAAACTAAAATCTGGAAATTAAACCATTGTGGAATATTCATTCTTTCGAACTTAGTTGGTTGTCCGTAGGTCCCATTAATGTTAAATACTGCATTAAAGGAGAACTCCGGCGCAAAATGAACCTTTGGTCTAATAAAACATCGGTACCTAGTCAACTGTTCTCTGAGATTTGTTTTCATGATAATCGAATGTGAAGAGTTTTATCTCTAAAAACTGTTTAGCGTATAATGCTAGTAATGGGGGCATAAAATAAGTCAAAAGAAATCGCTAGTTAATACCACTAACAAGGCTCAAAATAGCCCCACACTAACGCAGTAACATAATGAGGGTCGTGAATTTATAGTGAATGGGCAGGGAAACTCCTTTTCCTCAATTTACTGATGCAATCTGGCTCGCTCATAGGCCGTGCTGCGGCAACTGCGCATCCAATGGCGCGGGGGCGTCTCTGAGGTGCGGCCAATGAACTGAGCCCTACGTCATTACACAATCTTCAGTCTTCATGTACCTTCACAGGGTTTCAGACACATTACATGACTTCCACCAATCACATCACTGTGGGATTGATCAGGATTGTGGGTAATGAAGTACTTAACCAAGACATCACAAATAAAAGGCATTTATCTTAAAACAAGGTTAGTGTCCCATGAACTTTTGGCGTTTATATGAGCATATACAATTGATTAGTACAGCCATAGCTGGTTTTAAGTCTACCATTTATGGTTACATTTTTATGGCTTATATCTCAACTGTCAATGGAGAAATTGTGAGCGGGACTGTGATGCTATAGAGTGCCGAAGTGATGACGTCACTTTGTAGGACAACTCGGAAGCTAGTGGCGCATGGGTTCTCTTGATCGAAAAGCTATGCATTTTCCCCATAGACTTTTGGAAAATCGCAAAAAATAAGATTTGTGTTTAACAAAGAGTTGTGACACTTACACGTTTTGTCTATCAAGATAATCTTTACAAGTTAATCCAAAATGTATACATTTTGAAGCCTATATAAAGTTTTTTAAAAACACAAGCAGACACAATAAAGTTTAAAAAACCACAAGTAGGTTATACATGTGTGTTCTATGTCATAGATCAAAACGTGAAAATATTTAGAGGCTTTGTTCACCACAGACCTTATTTCAGGCGATTTAGCAAAAACCCATTCAAAAATCCCAGAGACTTTAGAGCGAGTGCTAAAATGCTAACTCGCTAACTCCGCGTTTGGCCTACAGAGTGACGTCGTAACTTTGGCACTCTATTGACATCTGATATGACATCCGTTTCAAACATTACATTGCTCATGATCATTTTATTTAACTCTACAATACGTAAACCCACTTCACCAGCTAATTATTCCTCGAGATGCAATAGAAAAATACATACCGCAAAAACGGAAGTTCAAACACAAAACTTTAAAGAGTTTAACGCCCGTTTCGCTGGCGCTTCAGCTTCTGAGATCCAAGGAAATTTGAAAAGTGTCCATAAAAATACAACTATTCACATTAGTTCATGTGAGCTCAAATCCATAAGCTAATGTTGATACAACTTTTAATTTTAGTAACGTATTATCAAATGTGGAAATTTTCATGAACTATATAGCCTAATAAATACCAAAAAATCGTTTTGATTGTGTTAGTTCATGTTAGCTAATCTAACATCTTAACCAATGTCACCTTATTGTGCAATTACACAAATCGCTGCAGAAAGTCTAACGAAGAGATTTTTCTGGTGAAGAAAACACCAGAAAACATTTTTGTTTCAAAATACCATCTTACATAAATTAAAGTATTTTCCTTCCCTGTGGCGTAGCTTTGAGCAGTTTGTGTGTGAAGGCAGGGGGAGATTATTTAAAAGCATTACAAAAAACCCATTACTTGCCTTCATGAAATCCTTAGAAGCAGATTGGATATGGAGCATGGTCATTTTCCATTGGATAACTTCATATACACGTTGCATGTGGAGCTAAGCTCGGTCCGGTGCAATGGCACACTGAGCTGATGGAATATGGGCATTATTTTCCACCTTAAAGTTGCAGCAGATGAATTATATCGGCTCAAGGCATTCAAGAACTGCTGTGACTCACTGACATGAAATGTTGCTCATTTATTTCCAGGCAGCTCTGCTGACTCTCCGACTGCTTCAAGAACATAGATGGGGGGAAATAGACCTACAAACAATTTTAAAAAGTTACCTTTTAAGACAGTTAAATAAAATTTGACTTATAACCTATAAAAATCTCTTTCACTTCACTAGCATTTTCACTGACAGATATGACATATTACACATAATAAGCAAAATGTTAGGTTTTCACAACCCATCATGCATGCAGACTCCCTACGAAGCAATTGTGAGGACAAATTAAAACTATGGCAGAAAGATGACCCCCTTTTCCCTTTCCTTACTCTTTTCTCCACGGATATCACCATTTCTAGGTCATCTCTGGCACACACTGAACATGTCTATCTATCTATCTATCTATCTATCTATCTATCTATCTATCTATCTATCTATCTATCTATCTATCTATCTATCTATCTATCTATCTATCTATCTATCTATGATGAAAAATGGTACTGGAGATAACTGACATCAGTTAATAGACTGAATACAGCCTTTTCAGTTTACTCTTCCATCATTATGTGTAAAAACGGTATTAGGTTCACCCTAAATATACATTGGATGACAGTGATGTATGATGCATTTTCGAATCATAAATGAATGCATATTTGAATCATGCATCATAATAAATAGAATATACATCCCACAGTGTCTCACTTTACTGTTATATCAGTATTACCTAATACTAACACTGGCCTACACAAGAAGCATATTTTCATAAGCATTGAGGGAGTTAGACCTGGCAGGAAACAGTGATACAAACATAAACCTTTCACAGTGCTAGAAGCTTCATTGTTTGTGGGTTTAGAAATGATGCGTCAGTGTATTCCTGAGAATGGAAGATGGTGAAAACTGTCATCCACGTTCTTCTCATAAGTAAACTTTAGTCCGTTTTTTTATATCTTCTGGGTGCACATTCAGTTTGAATACTTCCTGTAAAATCTTAGCTATAAAACAATTATGCTGCCTAATTGTGTTAGGGTTGTAGATCACTGAAATATCCAGCTGGCAAAAAAAAAAAAAAAAAATTACAACCTTCCAATTAAATCAGACGATCTAAATCTGGGATGAAAGGACTGTTGGCTGAAGCAGCAGGTGCTTTTGTCAGTGTGTGTGTGTGTGTGTGCTGTAGTCGGGGTTAAATGACCAAATGGCCTCACAATGAAAGCAAAACCGCATTAGCACAGTGACATTGTGACCTCCAGTAAGTAAATTAGTTTTCTAACCAGCTATGACAGGCGATGCTCAGATATTGCTCTTACTGTGTCCATATAAATATACAGCAAAATCCACCATATTTTTTTTAATGGATACGGTTAAAGAGGTCTCAGAGGCTTTATGCAAAACTGTTAGAATGTGGTCACATTAGCAAAAACGGTAGAATTTCGCTGGTCTATTTTCAATTGCGCGGTAGGCCTACCCGTAAATGTCGGTTACATGACGATCCCGGGCCGCCATGTAGGCTAATCACGATCCCGGGCCATACAACTGACGCTTTACCTTTAACGACGGTTAGGTTAGGTTTAGGGGTAGGTTTAGGTCTGGGGTAGGGTTAGGAATCCGATAACGTCATATAACCGACGTTTAAGGGTTCCCTAAAAAGGCGGATGTTGACGTATGGTCAAAAGACCATGTGTGTGCCGCTGTGCCGCTGGCCCACATGAAATTCTCATTGGACCAAATTACCGCTCTAGACAGCATGAAACAGAATAGTCTTTTGATAGACTTTTCTTCCCTATTTTGACATATATGAGAGTGGAATTATTTTCCATATAGGCTATGTCTCACAATAATTTGTGAGACAATAATTTTGGGCAGGACTTGGTTTTTGGATTGGATCGTTAGATCATTGTCGTTTTCTAGGCAATTGCTGTGATTGACAGGTTATTCCGCCATCACATCTGTAAACACATCAGTGAAGAAAAGAGATGTTTTTTTTTTTTGCAAGAAGGAGGGGAAGCTATTTTGATTGAACATTAAGAGGGCACATAAATTAAAAATAATAATATGATCTTCACAGATAGCCTACCGCAATATCCCATGCCTAAGATTTCATGGTGACTTTAAAACTCAAACACGAATAAGATAATTAGGCTGTTGAGAAATATTGTATATTATATTTGACAAAGTTCCAAAAAGTAAACCATAAAATGAAAGTCGTTGATGTTGTGCCGCGTGAGAGAGCGTTCAAACGGAGAGAACGTTTCTGATTGGCTGTGATTGTGATTGATTATGTCGCGTCGTGCAGCTGTATCGGGTTCATTGTGGACAGGCAAATACCTTAACCCTGTCGCGTCGCACCTGGTTAGGAGGACACGCTTGTAGTATTAGATGTTGTTATAATATAACCATAACCATTATAATACCAATGAGTCAATAGAAAGTCCTCACCGTAGAAAACCAAACGCGTGTCTTTGTCAAATAGAAACAAAGAGAGCAAGACAGAGAGCTGGATTCAAATTTCATATTCAATTTTAAATACACGCCTCTGCCTCTATAGCCTACCAAGAACGCAGTTGATCTGAATGCATAACATAATATGTGAGTTTATGCACCTTGCAGGCAAAGTTTCAAGGGAACTGCCACCAGCCAGATCTCCGAGTAGCGGTAGGAGTAGAAGAGAAGAAAGGACGTTCACGTTTGCCGTATTACTTTCGTAGGTGGAAGAATTTGATGGACGTGATAGCCGATTTAATGCAGACAACTGTTCGTTAACCTGCACGGACTATCAGAAATGGGTCCAGCTTTGTCGAGGACAGGAGACGGAGAGACGGAGGAACATTACATGTGTTGCCCTGCTTAAGAACCCAGTGTGGAAGAAGAACAGATTTCTATTGCGCCTTATAGTTCAACGCATTTGTAGAATCGCACGCCGGTCGAGTCATGTCTTTTGAATTCCGAATACTGATGTTTGGAATCGGGACAGCCCTGGTTATATTTGTTATTATATCTGATATATCGGAAGTGGAGGAAGAAATCGCGTAAGTAGCCTTAAATTTGATTAACCTACAATACAGTTAGCCTTAATATAACATTCTCTTTTTTCTGTCTTTCTACATTTTTTATAATGCACAGCTGTACTCTGTCTATGTTTACCCTATAATGTGATGTTTTTGTTTAGGACCCATGTCCACCGTGCTTTGATTCTCTCACGAGAGACTTTGTAGAAGCCCAAACAATGGACAGTCCATTTAGGACTTCGGGCTTGGCTTGGTCTATAAACGAGAAAATAGAAAATAACTGTGTATTTTATCTACCTAATTATTTTGCGTAGCCTATTTGTTTGGGAAAAATCAGGGTTTGTTTTTGTTTTTTGGAAAAGAATGGTTTAGTTGGTCATTAGGTAGTCTATGCCAGGTTTTCCCCTCCTCAAGGCTACTCGCTATATTGTCCTCATATTTGTGTGTATTTAAACAAACATTTGTATTTATTTTAATAATTTTGTATTTATTGAAATCACGTTTTTAATTTATTTTAATTCAAAAGAATTAATAAATATGTACTTTTTGTACTTGTACTTTTTCTATTATTTTTTTTTAACATATCCAAAGAACCCCTAGCTAGCACTGTCTTGTGTCCCCCGGAGGGTCCCTGGACCCCAGTTTGAAAACCCTAGTAATCTGACCAGCCACCGTATTCCAAAAACCAGCCATGACCACCCTACAAGAGCTGATTTGTTGCTAGTCTGAGATGATTTGCACATCGGGCCAACTTAATGACCACCTTGGACCTGCTAATGATTGGCTTGGACCAGTTAATAACCACTTTGGCCCAGCAAACAACCAGCTTAGACCAGCTGGAACGTTCCAAAACACAAACTATACATTTTAAACTGTATTTTCCAGCAGGATTGGCTTGGTCTTTCATCCAACAGTGTAATACTGTGTTTAAGTCAAAGGAGGGAGACAATGTGTTGTCCCGACGACTATTGTTTGCAAAGCCACAGTCTGCGCATGTGGGACTTTAATTTGAGGGAACACCTCACGTGTTTGATATCACATCGATTTGATAGAAGATTCTGCACATTCTGGAGGGAATGTTTGATATTTTAAAGCCTTTAAATGGTTAGTTCACCCAAAATAAGATGTTCAACCTCCCATTGTTGTTCCAAACTCATAAGATACGGGTGTCCAATCCTGCTCCTGGAAAACCACTGTCCTTCACACAACTGAAGTAGTTAATTAAGCTAGAAACTTTCAGGTGAGTTGGACCGTGGCCCTCCAGGACGGAGTTTGGACACAAGACGTTCGTTCATATTTGGAATGCAAATGAAGATATATTCTTGGCTGATCTCCAAAATGTGTCGTTCAGACTTTTGCTGAGTGTGAAAGCTTGTATGAGAGTCATAAGATAAATGCAGCTGACCCTGCTGCTCTGTGACGGATGGCTGTTGGTCTGTGGTTTTGTTCTACTCTTGAGTGTGTTCTGTTTGCACCCATTCATGCAAGTGAAAAGACGGTCTGATCTGTGGTTTGTGGCATCTAGAGGATTACTGTTTGATTTGTGCCTTTGAAGCTACAGTTTAGGTTTGGAGACAAAAATGAACAGTATGCCCTTCCTCCGCTGTGATTGAACCCTGTGGCAGAAATCCTCAGGCTTACATAATTGCAAATCTTGCTGTCTCGGGACATACACTTTAAAGCTCTTGAGTGAGAAGAATGTTTGTGCATTGATGGATTAATTACAAGAATAATTGCACGAGAAAACAAGAAGTGTGTGCTGCCAAGACATGCATTTAGTCATTCATTTTTAAATAGATACTTTGAGTTGCTATTTGGCGTTTTATGCAAAGCATTTGGCTCGTTTGCTCTGTATGATATTTTATTTCATGTTTCTGCCGCACTAATTACAGTTTATCCATTAAGCATGCAAAGGGTATATTTTCTCCCTCATATTTGCTAACCCACTATATCCCTGAGACAAATCCCAATTTGGAAATTTCACACCTCGTTTACTAGCTGTCAGATGGCATTAAATGACACGTATGATCTATTTTTTGCTTAAGTTATTGGTATTGATAATTTATGGAATTATATTCTGAATTGCAGTGTCATGCAAGGGATCTGAGGGCTATCTCTCAGAACAATTATAAGTGCTTTGATGCAACACCACCATTAAATCTGCATTTGAAGCTGCTCCCCAGAATTTTAAGAGATCGGTGCTCTGTCTGCTTAATAATGCACGTAGCCATGACTTTGGGGGAAAGATGGAGAACATTGCAGTGAATGGTAGACAAATCTGATTTGCTCAAAGATACAATGCAATCCTGCCCTAAATGTTTTCAATTGTCACCCAGTAGGTATGTGAATGGCTATTGTCCTTGCCGTTATGTTAATGTGATTTCTCCAAGAATGAGTTCACAATGACCAACATATTTGTTTACATGTATCTGACCACCTCAAACAGTTTCAAGAAATTCCTTTTGGTTGTAGTAAATCTTCCTTCTAAACATCCTCTGTGCCAGTAATGGCTGAAATAATTGTTGTAATGAGTTGATGAAATGATTAATAAATAATATGGGTTAAAGGAGTTGTTCACTTTTAAAAAAAACTTTTGCTGATAATTTACTCACCCCCATGTCATCCAAAATGTCCACGTCTTTCTTCAGTCGAAAAGAAATTAAAGTTTTTGATGAAAACATTCCAGGATTTTCTCCATATAATGGACTTCATTGGGAACCAAACGGTTCAAGGTCCAAATGAGAGTTTCAGTGCAGCTTCAAAGGGCTTTAAACGACACCAGACGATGAATCTTATCTAGGACCCTTCGTGTCATGACTCAAAAAAAGATTTGTTCATTTTGATGAACGAGTTTGAACAGGAAAGTCAGAACGCTCTCACAGAACAGAGCAAGGCAAGCATTTGTGCTTATAAAAGTTAAACTTTGTTATTTATTTTTTAAATGACGTCTCGTTTCGCTAGATAAGACCCTTATTCATCGTCTGGTGTCGTTTAAAGCCCTTTGAAGCTGCACTGAAACTCTCATTTGGACCTTGAACCATTTGGTTCCCATTGAAGTCCATTATATTGAGAAAATCCTGGAATGTTTTCATCGAAAACCTTAATTTCTTTTCGACTGAAGAAAGACAGACATGGACATCTTGGATGACATGGGGGTGAGTAAATTATCAGCAAAGGTTTTTTTTAAAGTGAACTACTCATTTAAAACATACTAGCCATGTCCTTGGATTTGCACCATGAAAATATTCTAAAGAGTTGATATAAGTGGAATGGCTCGCATAAAGGTGCTAAATAATAATGATCATCATCCCAATTGAATTTTGCGTATTTGTTCCAGTCTGATGTCTAATTGCCTCCATCTCAATTATCTACTCACTGATGTGATTTCAGAGCTTTATTAATGGTCATATTACTGGATAAAGAAGATGAATATTTTCTGCCTTCTGCTTTTAGGAACATTGAGGATTCACAGAGATTTCACTTAAAAAGCTTTGTCTTTCAGTCCGACAGGTTTGTAATCTGATTTGTTATATCGTTTATGATTTATGTTTCCAGAGAAAATGTCATTGTTGCTTCCAACCGAATATTTACGTCTGCTTTGTTTTAGCCCTCTAAAACTAATGCATGACATTTAAGACATTTCTGTTTCTTTAAATCTTACTTATGTCTACTATATTAAATTACTAAAACTATCAGTTCTCAAGATCTGTTTGTTTGTTCTGCATTACTGTTTCATCTTGGTTTTGAGAATTCATTTCATGGTTTACCAAAACACATCAGATGTTATATTTGTGGCCTTGTCTAAATTGCTAATTCTGATTTATGGTAAGTGCATGTAAACACACTGTTATGATCTTTCTTTTCTTCAGAAATTCAGTCCTGAGTGCTGTCCCTACTTCTCTAGTTACCTATAGAAAGAGCAAAGTCTCCTCTCCAATTCCACTGCCAGGAATAAAAAGCAAAACCCGCAATTCATCATCACCTGAATGGACTTTCAACAGAACCCTGTCTAACCTCATCAGGTAAGGCTCGATGTTTTTCAAATGCCCGGTATGGCGCTTCTGAAGAATGTATAAAGTGTTTCCATTAAAACTTCTATAGTCTTTTCCTCAGCACTCATAAAGCTTTATGATTTTTTTCACTTTCCCTCCAGGAAAAACATTTTGAGGTTCCTGGATGCTGAGAGGGACATCTCAATTCTTAAGAGCACCTTTAAACCGGGAGATGTAATTCACTATATATTTGACCGCCAGAGCACCACAAACATCTCTGAGAACCTCTACCAACTGTTGCCGACCGTGTCCCCCATGAAGAACCAGCATTACAAACAATGTGCCATCGTAGGGAACTCTGGGATATTACTGAATAGCAGCTGCGGCAGAGAGATTGATTCACATGACTTTGTCATTAGGTAAACATCTGTTTTCTGTCACATTCAACATCTGTTGACAACCTGTGATTTAACTTAGCTAGTTAGTAAGTGTTTTCATCCGGAATCAAACAACAAACCAACCTTAAACTAGCTGTAAAGAATAATTATGTCATAACTAGCATTAGCAATATAGAGCTTTTTTATAAAAGAAGTAATTACTCCATTTTGAGGCACACAACACACTGTGATCTTTCTTTATTATCTGTTGTACTGGTAAATCCGAGGGTGAGATATGCCTCATCATATTTTCTTGCCTTGGAGTACGTCAGAAATGGACCGAGGCAACCTTTTACTGTCGGAATTTCCAAATTCAGTGTAGACAGCAATACTGTTTATAATGGGTCTGGTGAAGATGTGTAGTTGTGATGTTTAAAGTAGATTCATCTAGAGCCCGACCGATAAAGGATTTTGAAGGCCGATACCGACAAATATTTGTTGGTTTTAAAATCCGATATTCCGATATATCGGCCGATATATATTTATTTATTTCAGAAACGCGCAACAAACATTAACAGATTTCCCTAACATTAGTTATTTGAAGCTATGTATGAGTTTTAACTAAAATAATATGATAATGCATTTTAAAAAGAAACTTGTTTCTTTTATTGTCACAACAGAACAGACTGATGATGAGCCATAATTTTGCAATGGATAACGTCATACTGCAAATTGTAAAACATATATTTTCAATAAAACAGGCCAGCGAGAGATGATGCGTCTCATTGCTATAACTGTCACGCCCTATTAAAGAAATACTTGAGTCACATTGTCAAAAGTTAAAAGGACAGTCAGTCAACTATACTGTAACAACGTAACGTAACTATTACTAGCTAATTCTGCTTCACTCTCGGCTTATTTAACAGCAGCAATACTGGACAGGATAGTCACAAATTTTGTCATGCTTATTTTAGTTAAGAGAACTGATGGGAATGTTCTTTTAATTGTTATTCAAGTAATGTATGTCTCGTGACCAATTCAACGAGTGTTGCCAACAGGGACGGTGTAGAGTGCCCTCTGGTGGACAAACTATACAACTCCAACACTCATGACATGGTTCAAGCGTGTTTCGTCCGTTTTATTTTATTTTTGAAAGATTTATCGGCCATTATAAGTGCCGATACCGATAGTTTGGAAAATGCCTAATATTGGCCGACAATATCGGCCTGCCGATATATCGGCCTGGCTCTAAGTAAATTTATCATTGCTTTACGTTTACCTGGCACTGGCAGTCCTTTCACAAACTTGAAATGAATCATTATTTTTTGCACGTCTCCCTGCAATAATCAATTCTGATTCTTCAATCGTGCCCTTTAGCGGTCTGTTATTCCACAACAACAACTGCTTCAAGCGGGTGTCTCAAGTAATCTTGAGGTAATAAAATGTCAAATTAATATTTTGCTCAATTATTTACTTGTTACAGGTAGCCACACAACATAATAAGCGGGATAATTTAGCAACGTGGTCTTCAATCACCTTGAAGAGGTTTCTTTTGCATAACAATGCTGCTGTGCTGACTGTACACTATCCCCCTCCACATTTGAGAACCAATGCTGTTTGGATTTAAAACAGCTTGTGGATCTGTATATAATTAAATGCACTTTTGAAATATCTTGATTCCAGGCTTGACTTACAATGTCTGAAGGCTTTCAGAACGGATGTGTGGTGCATACTGCAATTTGTGACCAGCTGAGCAAATATGACATTTCTACAAGTCATACTAAGCCATAGCCTTGGAAACGTAATTAGGCTGTCTTCTGAAAGTGACTAAAGTTCACTTGTCTGTAAAATGTTCTGCTTATGGCCAAAAGCTGCTTGCTTAAAATACCAGCAAGTGTGCTTCATGTGATGCCTACAGTAGTGTAATACTGTGACATTTTCAATCCTAAGTGAGTCTCATCAGCCCAGATGTGCTCGTATGACATTAATGTCATTCAGCCACAGTCCAGGCACATATAGAGCCTCGAAGATTAGGTAATGTAGGAACTTAAATCCTTCTTGTGTGGTTGGCATGGCTGTTCCACTGGGCAAGGACAAAGCTGTGTGGGAGTGTGACTGTGCAGCTAAGCCTCAGCAGTCGGCATGGTGCCAGTGCTGAAAGGTTTTTCCAGGTATTGTGGCAAGATGATAATGCCAGCACCCTGCTTGGTATTTGCTTTAAAGTCACCTCTGTGTGTTTTTGTTTTTTTTTTAAAGTTAAATGATAGGATGAGCTCTAAAAGGTGCTTGCTTGGTCTTTTGGAGGATTCTGCATGTATGACTAATGCAGAGTGTAATATAATGCTGTATTTTATAGTAAGATACTGTAAATTACTTGTTTTAAAATGAAGTAAGTCTGGAGTGAAGGTAATTTACTCTTGCTTAGATTTTTGCTCTTTATATGTCAATTTGTTAAGTGTCACTCTTGATACTGTGGCACATTGTTTTGCAGAGTTTGCTGCTTCACTTGTTGAGGTGATAATTCAAACTGTTTCTAGATTATTATTTCTACATTATAATCAGATGCATTATAAATAATTGCAAAAAGCTGTTTTTTGTTTTTTTACTTAATCACAAATTTTATTGTTTTTTTTTTTGTTCCTGGCAGAAAAATACTTGCTAACATCATTTCACTAATATCAACTGCACATGGGAAAAGTGTTTTTTGGCACTGGCACAAAATGACTCTCTATCATTTCACAAATCTCATCAGCACATGGGAAAGTGTGGAAAAAGTACTAATGAGGTGAAATCGCTGCATTGTTCTGATCAGCTGACTGCTTTCAGTCATTGTGTTCTTGTGGTTGCCTCCAAAGAAATACATGCAGTCGTCATCTCTGCATCAAAATGGCCTCACATGCAAGGGAATTGAATGTTGCACACAGCAAAAATAGCCATTTACCAGATCATCAAGAACTTCGAGGAGAGCTATGGTACCGTGTCACCACAAATGCAGGGCTGCTCAATGTCAGCTGCAGGTGTGTGTCATGCTTCTGCACACACAGAGAGGCCAAGACTTTTGGACAATGACCTGGTGTCAAGTCACTTTTTTTCCGTGAAAAACATCAAGGACAGACTGAAATTCTACTGTAGGTACATGGGTTAGAAAGCAGAAAATATAATGGTGCATCATGAAAATCAATGGTCCGGAGAAGACAAGGTGAATGCTACCACGAGACCTGTGTCGTGCATCCTGAGACCATCCACGTGTGGGTCTGCCCAATCACACTATCATGAATAAAGAATGGTATCAACTTCTAATGACCCAGGAGCCATTTGGTGATGATCCGTGCATTTTCCAGTATGATGGAGCACTGTGCCTCAGGGCAAGAGTGAAAATGAAGTGGTTCAGATAATTAACTAGAAATTTTCCTATAATTCCCAGATATGTGGGTGCACTGTGGATAATTATATATATATATATATATATATATATATATATATATATATATATATATATATATATATATATATATAATACATGCAATATATAATACATATATATACATGCTTGTATATATTTAAGAAATATTTTCATTATATACTGTATATAGATTTATATATAATTTATATTATAAATATAAATATTTTTTATATATAAATAATATTTTTTTTCGTAAATATACATGCATGTGTGTGTGTATATATACATATATATATATATATATACAGTGCACCCACATATATTATGTAAACACAAACTTTTATTTTGGATGCGATTAATCGTTTGACAGCCCTACTATAAACACTGAAGCAGCAAACACGATCTTTGTCACTGCCAAATTGCCAATAGATTCATACAGCCATGGGTGTTGATTCTTGTTATTTATTCTAATATGTTTGTAACATAACATGTTATACACTGTTTAAATATTGAACTTTTAGGGGTTGTAATGTGCAGGTCCATGCATGGTGACCAGCCTAACCTGAGATTGTGACTTAACCATATGTATACTGTATGTGTGTGTCCATTTCCAAGGTGCAACCTGGCTCCTGTGGAGGAGTATTCTGCTGATGTGGGCTTGCGCACCAGTCTGGTGACCATGAACCCTTCTGTGGTCCAGCGTGCCTTTCAGGACCTGAACAGTGAGGAGTGGGTGCAGCGCTTCGTCCACAGGCTGCAGAGCCTCAATGGGAGTGTGCTGTGGATCCCTGCCTTCATGGCTAAAGGAGGAGAGGAGCGAGTGCAGTGGGTCATCCGCCTCATTCTTCTGCACACCATGAACGTCCGCACCGCCTTCCCCTCCCTGCGCCTGCTCCATGCTGTCAGAGGGTACGTGCACTTGCATTTAAAGGGTTGGTTCATCCAGAAATTTAAATTCTGTCATTAATTTCTCACTCTAATGTCATTGAAAACCCATAAGATTGTGAAGATTTTTTTGATGAGATCTGAGAACTTTCTTTCCCTCGAAGGACAGCTGCACAACAACCAGTTTGATGCTTTAAAAAGTACATTAAGAGTTTTCAAAACTAATCTATATGCATAGATAGGTTGAGTCCAAATTTTCTGAAGAGACTCGATCACTTTATTGTAAACCGATTGAATTTAGCCTTTTATTCACAAATAAACATTGATAATTGTAACGTCAAGCAAACATGCTTGAACTTCCGTTTACCACAACTGATGTGTGAGTTGATGAATATTTATGTGAATAAAAGCCTAAATTAAATCTGTTCATCATATAAAGCGAACAAGACTCTTGAGAATATTTGGACTAAACCGCTCAATTCATATGGATTAGTTTTACACAATATTCAAAGCAGGAAGTTTAGATAGTATGTAGCAATTATCAGCCTATATCCATTTTGCCTGTTTTATCAAAAAGTACTTGAGAAAGTAGTAGCTACATAATTGATTGACTGCTTGGAAACCAATCAGCTGTTTGGTTTTAGACTAGGTTATTCAACCGAAATTGCAAACGGCTGTTTGATTGAAAATCTAAAACAGTCCATGGACAGGAGTCAGGTGGTAGGAGCTGTGTTTTTAGATCTAAAAAAGGCTTTCGAAACAGTCAATTATAGCCTACTACTATCCAAGATGACATCCTTTAACTTCTCTGTTGAGACAGTTAGCTGGTTTACATCTTATCTTCAGGACAGACAACAGTGTGTTAAAGCTGGTCAGGACAAGTCACCACTCTTATCCATTCAAAGGGGTATACCACAGGGCTCTATGCTGGGACCTTTGATGTTTAGTCTTTTTATGAATGATTTGCCACAAATATGTCCAGATATAAACTGCCAACTTTATGCGGATGATGCTGTTTTTATTCACCCGCTAAGTCAGCGGAGGTTTTGACCACTATGGCGGAGGTCAGTAAATGGTTCATTCAAAATCAGTTGGTACTAAATTCAACTAAAACTGTTGCAATGTATTTTTCTATTAAAAGACAAGATGTGGAACAAAATTTTTTACATTAGTGTCAAATAAATGAATAAATAAATCAACACTTTTTGAGAGGCCCAGTGGTAGTTGCGTGGGTGTCAATGGAGGAACAGAAATCTCTCAGATTTCATCAAAAAGATCTTCATTTGTGTTCTAAACATGAACTAAAGTCTTATGGGACTATTGAGAGAACTATCCCTTTAAGACTACTCCAATCCATGCTGGCTAAAGCAGGTGCATCAAGTCTCTCGCTATTTATAGTTCAGACATCAATACTTCACATCTTGCTCCACGACCACAGACTGTTTCTGTAAATGGATGAGGATGCACACTAAGTGCACACAGGCATCTATATATCTAACAGGCATCTATATATTACAGAAGGTCTTTTGTTAGTTCGCTCAACAAATTCTAGCCCCTCTGGGCTCAATTGTAGTCGGTTGTTTTTAAATAGCTCAACCTTTGCCTCCTCCATTGACCTCTGCATATTTCGAGACTGTCATTCAGCCCTCCCTGAGAGTAGTGTCTGAACCCACCATCGTGGCTACCACCGAGCCGAGGAGGTCTTCTTAGAGATCCATCTGTGGGCCAGATTAAAGGTCAAGTAAGAGACAGCTGTTAAGTGGGTGGTGTATTGAGGAAAACATGCCATAAACAATATGTTGTAGTTGTTCAAACGATTAAAAAAAGAAGTGTATTTGTAAAGGAATAGTTCTTCCAAAAACAAAAATTCCATCATTTACTCGCCCTCATGTCATTTTGAATTAGAATCTAGTTTATACGACCAAGTTTTCAGTGAAAGTTCTCAGGCTTTTTCAGCATGTTACTTTTTGATGGTGTCGATATTGTCCCCACCACTTTTTGAAACATCTCACGGCACGGATGTACCTAATACAAAGGAAACATCTTCTGTTGATTATAGCAGAGTGTTCATTTCATTCGTTTGGGGTAAATAAGAGCCGATCAGGTGCTGGAATTTTTTATTTTTTTTAAAATCATGTTTGTTGCCGCTGTTATCTGGAGTTATTGAATTGAAATTTAGTGTATGTTTACATGACAGTAATGTGTACAGTTTTACGTGTACAGATGACAATGTTGTGAAAATGATCATGCACATGACGTCACCATTTTCACACATTCGTGTTTTTGTAGCTCGCATGGAGATAACGGTATTGTTTTCAAAACTTGCGCAAGTTTGTTTCAAAAGTTTGTGTTTTTTCAGGCCCTCAAAATGCTGCTATGTAAATGAGTGGCCAAATCTCAAAGTTTTTCGTTTCTAGTCAAAAAATAGTGTTTTGTAAACTGCTCTTAAAGGGATACTCTTTTTTTAATATTAAACTGGTATTCCCTTAACTAAGACGAGTTGATGCATTCCTCTCTCGTCTCTGGCACGCGAGACACTTTGATAGCACTTAACTAGCCCAGTTCATTCAATATGGGCCAAGCAGAGAAGCGACCAAACACCTCCACGGGACGGGAGGTGCAAACGTAGCAAAAGGTCTCCCTTTTTTAAAGAGCCCCTATCATAGCATTTGAAATGTTCCTATTTTTGAGTTAACATGTTTAACGTGCATGCAAGGATAAAAAAACACTTTATTTGTCTTGTAATATGCATTTATTTTTAACTGATTTGCTCAACGACTCCCAAATGATTCATTCGACGATTCATTTTTCCAAACACCTCCTTTGAGTGACACGAATCTGTGGCGATTGGTCATATGAGCCAGTCAGTTGTTATTGGTAAACCGTAGGCAGAGACTATCGGCAACGGAACGCCCATAACCAGGATTATGGCTTGTCAAGTGTTGAAAATTGTATATAGAGTATGAACAAACGTGTCAGAAAAAAAGTGCACTTTCCACACGGTCCCTTACTCACGTCTCCGTCAAGAGCAAGCTTTCCCGGCAAATCTCACATTGCGGCGGCTTTTGAAGGGCAGTGCTTATTATATAGAGCGAAGTCGTTTTGGAGGTAATTGCCATTTTTCAATGAATGTCTGGGGAATATCAAAAACAAAACTAACTTTACCCCGCTTAGAAGCTGCGTGGAGTGTACACAGCACACACAACACAATATAACTATATTGTGCATGCTACAGAAAACATAACAGCAAACATTATTAATAATACTTACAGATTGTGATTCGACGAACCTGATCCATATACACTGGATACTGAGCCCTCCTTCAGGAACCAGCTTGCGAATCCACATTTGAATTCATTTAGGTTTTTGAATTTTGAATGATTCGTCATTACAATGATGAGAACACAAGGTTCGGGCGTTGCAAATATGAACTCTGACCACTGATTCTTCACATGCTCGTCCCTGGCCAATGGAAACAAGGGGCTGAACTGTCTTTGCAATGTCTTCTCGACATGATGCGATTCAGCTGAAGTATTTGAATGTGTTCTAGACGTCACTTCAAGTCTGCGCGCGCAGTTGTTGGGAGCGGCCAATGACCTCTCTACGTCACGACGTAACAGCTAATGACTCGTTTCAAAAACAATTCATTTCATAGACTCAGAGTCGACTCTCACATTTGAAAGACAGTAACTTTATATACGGTGCACTTTCAGATCTAAATCTTTGCAGGATGTTTTCATTCCCTTAGAGCTATATTCCACACTACATGAAGTCATTTTCAAAAATCCATGATAGGTGCTCTTTAAACGAAAACGCAGTAGTGTGGATGGGGCCTGAGAGGTATGCATCAACTCGTCTTAGTTAAGGGAATAACATTTAATATGAAAAAACGGTGGAGTATCCTTTCAAATCCAGATGAATGAAAACAAAGGCATTTGTACTCAGCCCTAAAGTACAAAGTCCGAAGGTAGCTTTAAAAAGGGGATCCCAAACCCCTTTGTTATTTGAAACTCCTTTTCTCCAGACTCCCCTTTTCTACAGCCGTCCTGAATGAATGGCACTTCACAGATGCACAGAGTGAGCCCTATTCAGGGTTATTCAGGGGTGAGTGGACTGGAGAGGGTTCAGTGCGTCTTAATGGACATTGTTCAATTGTCTGATCTCCTGCTTTTAAACGTGGAAGAGCTGCACCCTCAGGTTTGGATGTGGGTGGGGCATGAGTTTTTAAAAAAGGGGGATTTAGCTTAAATGCAGCTGAGGTGTTCCTGTTTTTTTTGCGGTACAAGTGACGTTTACACACACAATTTTCCATTTTTAGTTGAAAACAGTGTTGTTTTGGCTGCGACAACAGCGGTTTTGGGGCCTGAAAATGCAAACTTACGAAAACGATACTGTTATCGTCTCAGCGTAAACAACAAAAATGCGAATTTGTGAAAGCGGTGAAGTCATGCACATCATGCATATTAAATGTTCAGTCTGTTGGCGTGTAGTGCTTCTTTACAAAGTGGCACCAACCACCACTCGCCTGGCATCAGAATACAGCGTTTTTAGTCGTTTTCACGGATTCTTGTGAACGGGGATCGTTTTTACAACATTTGTATGTGGAAAAGGTTTTCTGTTTTTAGTACATCATTGTCATGTAAATGTACCCTCTTTTAAAACTACTGTAAAGTACTACTGTTCAAAAGTTTTAAATAATGATTATTCTCGCAGGACAAATTTAATTGATAGTGACAGGGAAGTCTCGAATAATATTAGCTCGAATAATATTTCAAATTTCGACAAAAATATTACACAACTGTTTTCAACATTGATAATAATAAATGTTTCTTGGACAGCTAAACAGCATATCAGAATGATTTCTGAAGGACCATGTGACACTGAAAACTGGAGTAATGCTAGAATTTCAACTTTGCCATCACAGGGATAAATTATATTCTAAAATATATTAAAATGTGTTTTTATTGAAATAATATTTCACACTATTACTGTATTAGCTGTATTTTTGATCAGTAGTGTCTGATTTTCTTGGTTTTCTGAAGATTTTAACAATGTAATTGATCTACGAGTATAACAGAGAATATTGTAAAAAAGAATAAACTTCATAAAGTTTATTATCCACTGACTTTCTTGCAGGTACTGGTTGACCAATCACGTCCAGATCAAAAGGCCCACCACCGGACTCCTGATGTACACCATGGCCACACGCTTTTGTGATGAGATCCACCTGTACGGCTTCTGGCCTTTCGCTCATGGCCCTGACGGCAAACCGGTCAAGTATCACTACTACGACACTCTAACTTACCACTACACATCTAGAGCCAGTCCGCACACAATGCCTTTGGAATTTCGAACCTTAAGTGCTCTTCACAGACAGGGGGCGCTGCGGCTGCACACGGGACCATGTGAACTGCCAACATGAGTTTTTACAGTCCCTGTCAAAATGGTTTTATACTCTGGACCTGCTTGGAGAAAGAAATGCTGTGAAAAAATCTGGATTACCTGAATACTCCAGGTAAATCTCTGACCAAATTTGAGAATGCAATATATGAACGGACTCGGAGCAAGGGTTTCTTGCGTGTTTAACCTTAAGAAGGTTTTTAATCCCCAAGTAAGGCTCTTTTATGTATGTTAAGGGTGTTTTATTTTTTCATATCCCATGTTTTTTTTTTTATTTACATAATTCATTTAGATTTCAGATTTAGTTGTATACCATATTTGGCCACAAGATGGGAGCATAGTTATAAAATGGGTCTACAGCCTTAGTCTTTTGGGACAATTTGTGTAAAAAAGGAAAGGAAATTCTAAATTAGGAATGTCATTTATTTGTTGCCTTTACAGTCTATGTGTCTGTTAAGCCCACAGACGGCGTGGCTGAATGTAGAAAGTTTTTGCAGTTTAGAGTTAGAATTAACATTTAAACCGTATAAAGGGGTTTTACCACTATGTTGCTACAGTACATACGTTCTTTTAGACAGTACTTTGGACAATAATTTAGTGCCTGAAGTAGGACAAAATGTTATGCTGATAAAGTTGCCTTAGAAAGACATAGCGAGTAGTGTTGTGACCTTCAGCGTTTGCATTAATGAGCTGTAATACTTGAGGAACATGTGCACTGCAAGCGCCTGAACATGTTTGCACAGTGAGGCAGCTATCAGAGCCTGTGGAGCCACACACTGAGATACTAGAGCCAAATCCAGCACACACCCAGCTGTTCACACACTCGTGTGTACTCAAGAACGTTCAGCCGTGAAGGGACGTTGAGTATGTAAACTTTTGAATTTGCTAAAGCCACATAGTATCTGTTTTAGGATCTCAAACAGTGTTTCTGTACAAAGGAGGGTTTTGAGAGGGTGTTTTGGATTTCTTTTGTATGTGACACATATTACATGTTTAAGTGAATGTATTTGTGATAACTTATAAGTAAAGAAAATACTGCTGTACTTATCTGGCCACTGTAATAATGACTGTGTGTGAGTACATTACCATTACCAAGTCACAAACAAACAAACAGTATTTATATCGTTTTTACCTTTTGTAACCACAGCCGCGGGCGCTTTGTGGCTAAAACGATAGGTAAAAACGATATAAATACAGTTCGTTTTCTCACACAAACCGCTCGTTTCGTGTCTTAGGCCATCAATGTGTACTTACATTTACGAGTCATTAAATCATGTTTAATTTGGACTTCTCTGTGCATGCTCTTTAAGGTGGTGACCATAGACCTCCATTATATGACTGATAGACATAAACGTAAACGGTTTGACCTAAAAATATCAAAATTGAAACTACTGCGGAAACAAAGACATGCCCTTTAGGTAAGCTGAAACATACCAAAAATTTATTTCAAAGTGAACTATCCCTTTAATAGAACATGGAAAACTTTTGTCCATCAAGTTGACAATTAATGTGGTGCAAAAACTTGTAGAAACGTACAAAAGAAAACAGGAAATGATGTCACAGGAAAAACTCCTGCAGCCCCTCATGATTATAAAGGTCAACAAGTCTCATAAAATTTCTAATTTGACCATTTTATGACAATGCAAGGTTAGTTACTTCCGGTTGTAAAATCTCATGTGATGCGAGATACTTTTAACTTTTTAATTAATGGTATCAAATGGCATTCGTTTAGACTTTTTAAATTAAATTAATACCTATTCCCCTGGTCTCACAGACAAGGATTGAGTCTAGTCCCAGACTAAAATACTTGTTTAAGCTGTTTTAACTGAAAGCAACTTGCACTAGCATATCTTAATATATATCAGTGCCATTGTTTCGTCTCAAGATGTAACATTTTTTAGGAATATATATGAAACGCACCTAAACTTAAGGCGTAATCCTGGCAAATTGTTCAAAAGTTGTTTCACAACTATATTAAACCAACATGAGAGAATTTTTAAAAGATTTTATTTTGGACACTTGTTTATTGACTCAAAAAAAAGAATTTTTCCAAAAACAAGCTGACAAATTGAATTAGGCTACATGTGCTTTGAGGCCTGATAAAGGCTGAGAGGACGGTTTCATAAAAGTAAACATTTTTTCATGAGGGAGTCAATTAAAATGAGTGAAATATTATATATCCCCCAACCCAGAGAGGGGCTTCTCGTGTCTTCTGAACCATGTGATCTGTCGTGTTTTTGACATGAAGCATTCACTGCACTACATGTTGCTCTTATTATGTCTCCATTTAAGTTAAAAATAGATAATTGTGTCACTGCGGACGTCAGCAGGTTATCCGGCATAATGAAGACATTTATCCGTAAAAGCACCCCTGTGTTTAAAAAAAAAGAGAGAGAGAAAGAGAAACGGTCTGTAACCAATATGACTAAACTTAATTACACTGCGACTGACTGCGGGCCACAGCTGGGAGGACGAGGGGAAGAGATGTCCATGTTTCCTGCTTTCATGTGTTAATGATTACCACAGTGTCTGGTTTTGAGGAAAAAGGGGGATCCTTTTGTTTCTGTTTTTATTGAATGACCTGTGTGGTTAAGGACCTTATTAACTCTACACCAAAAATAGCTCTGATGCTTACGGGGAGGAGAGCTGCTTTGTCTTCATTGGTAAAACCCAGACAGGTTGTGGTTGTGTAGTCAAATGCATATTAGGTTTGATGCTGGATCTCTGAGCCGAGGCTACTTACAAGAGAGTGATTCAGTTAATAAAGCGTCCTAGACTTAAAAGAAAAAGAAAGACAGGAACTGAGTTGAAAACAACTTTAGCACAGGATGCCACAAGATGAATTCGGTCTGGTAAAAATGAAACAATTTATGATCTGTGAGCCACATAACAGTATTTCAGCCAATATTTTATGAGAAATATGTGGAGTTATGTCTTGTTAGGCTTATTTCTGGAAATGTGGTGTGTTTAAGGTCTTGTGGGTAACCAACGCGCGAGGAGTAGCTGTACCCGTAGAATGATTCGTTTGTTTTTGCAAAAGTTTATCACGGGGAAAAGGCCCTTTTATGTCCGTCAAAAGGGGACTTTACAATATTCTGTTAAGTTAATTTAGAAGGGAACAGCCACAAAGGATGAAAGGCTCATTTACACTAAAGTTCCACATAAACCTTCAAATGAATTTTTAAAGCCAGAATTGTGTTGTGTGTGGAACAAAATGTGTTTGCCTCCTGGTTAGCCTTTTTATTTACGCATTTCTAATTACTGTAAACATTCTGACAAGTTGAATTGAATAATCCTTATATTATTCATAATATGAGTTTTAAAATGAGTAAAAAAAAAATCTTACTTAAATTTAAACAAACTTTTTTTAATTTATGAATACAAATCACATAAACTAAATGGTGGTCCATTCTCTTGTTCTATTATGATTTATTTATGTTTTTATTAAAATTCTTTTTTTAAATATTATGTTTTACTATGATTTGAAATGCATCTTGAAGTTTTTCTTTCTTGTGTGAATGAAGTGACAAAAACTAAGAGAGCTAGCTGCTAGGTATCAACATGTGTAAAGGGCCATTATTATAAAAATAGATGCAGACATCTTGTTTTATTATTAGAGTTAGGCTTGTTTACTTCATGACAACTATAACGATAACCGGTTACTGGTTATGGTGTATTACCTCGGTTCCCTCTCTGTCCACATCTTGTTTTACAGTCTATGGTCCACACCAGTTCTGTTTACTTCGTCTGTCGATTTAAATGCGCGAGCTCTTTAAAGCAGAATGGATTCTGATTGGCTGTCAATATTTTTATCGTTCATCCGCTGGAAAAATCGTTCTGACAGCTAATCCAGCGATTTGTGACTCTCCTGTTCGAACTCGTTCATCAAAATATACAAATCTTTTTCCGAGTCAAGTCGTTCGTTTCGTTCGTTGAATGAACCCAATGACACTATTATACCAACATGAAATGATTTTTAAAAGATTTTATTTTGGACACTTGTCTTGGTCTGGTCTGTTCTGTGAAAGCACGTTTGTGACTCTCCTGTTTGAACTCGTTCATCAAAATGAACAATTTTTTTTTCCGAGTTCGAACAGGAGAGTCACAAACGTGCGTCACAGAACAGAGCAAGGCAAGCATTTGAGCTTTTAAAACTTAAACTTTGTTATTTATTTATTAAATGAGCGATCGTTTCGCTTGATAAGACCCTTATTCATCGTCTGGAGTCGTTTAAAGCCCTTTGAACAGTTTGCAGTTTGTAGCCTACTGAAAGTGTCATTTGGACCTTGAACCGTTTGGTTCCCACTGAAGTGCAAAAATGCTGAAATGTTTTCATCAAAAACCTTCATTTCTTTTCGACTGAAGAAAGAATGACATCTTGGATGACATGGGGGTGAGTAAATTATCAGCAAATTTTTTTTTCAAAAGTGAACTACTTTAAATTTACTATACTAATACTTACTAGTCACTATCAAAATAAGTACTGGTTTCTAATGAACAAGTAATAGGTACTGGTATCTATTGAATAAGTACTAGGCTAATAATGAACAAGTAGCCTATCTAAAAAAAATTTGTATCGATATTGTCTTTTTAAAAAGGTACTAGCACTAGTAGCTTGTATAATGAATGAATGAATGAAAAAGTACTTTTACCTAATGGAGTATGTAGGTCTACTGGTACGTTTAAACGGCTTGCCATAAACCCACATTTTAAACAACACATTTGACAAACCTTGTTTTTAATTAGGATTTTTATTGCATTTTGGATTTATTTTACTCATGAATGAAAAAAAAGTACATTTATGATTTGATATTCTTCATAAACAAACATTTACAATTCAGCTTAGACATAAAAATTGTTTTGAAAAGATTGTTGATAAAACAACTTTTGTGTCCAGTGTTTAGACTAACAAACAAAACCAGGAGAATATTAAAGCATGTTTTTTAAGACGTGTTGAATTTATAATGAATGCTAAGGGGGAAAACACATTACACAGTGCAGAAAAAACACTTTATCTCAATTATTTTGCAGTCACTTCAGCAATTATTTAGGTTTAAAACTTTAAGCATCCTATTTCTTTCCTTCACTTCAAAGTATGAATATTCAGATTTGGATGAAATTGGGGCAATTGGAAACAATTTGAACAAACACAGAATAGAAAGCGAGAGAGAGAATCATATACTTGACTTTGGTTTTAGACAAGTCAGAAAAAAAAACCAGCTTCTTATTGGTCCTTAGATGCTGGACAATAGTCATTCACATTAACATCTTAATAGGAGCTTCAAAATAAGATAAAGTCACACTGAAGTTAAAGAAAAGTCACATAATACATCACTGTAGCCTTAAGATATTTTAAAGACATAAATCTGGCATAGTACTATAACAGCTTAATATGTTTAAACCCTTCGTGATGTGTGGCACTGCAGTGTTCCACTGTAAAAACCAGTTCAATAAAAAAAGTAGGTGTGCATGTGACTATAAAAAACACTCCTCAACCTCAGAGAGCAGCATCATGGAAACAGTATTCTCCCAACTCAACAAGACGCGTCCCCTCTCAGACATACATTCAACCCTTATACAGTAAATATGCACGATTAGTGGTTAGTACATTAATAAATCTCTAAATATAGGGATGTTTGAAACATGTTACTCTTATTAAATCAAAATATCTTTCTAAAAATAAACTATTTCAGATGAATACTTTGCATACAATATATACAGATATTAGTATACAATCTGTATTGGAGCATAAACAAACTATGACATCGCATTTCTTGTTTATTTCATTTAAAAACTTTGGGTTTATTCAAGCTCAGCTAAATCACTTAAAAGTAAACAACTTTAATTAACCTAACATTTGAGCTCCATGTGTAGGGTTTTTAAATTAATAATTGCAATTATTTATTATTATGTATATGATCACATTCCCCCCCGAAAAATGACTTAAAATAGCTTTAATGTGATATACTGTGATGGTAATGTTCAAGCTGCCTCATACTTTCAAGAGCAATTATGCATATTGAATTACAGACTTTCTACCAAACATGAATGTTTTTGGGGGGGTAAAGGAAAAATGTGCAATAATTAAGAGCAATAACTGATTTGTTGGGGATTAACTTTAGTGCCTCCTTCATTAGGAGCAAAGAAAACTTTCTTTATCAATCTATTGATTATCTTTATGTACTTCCAACAGAAAAGTTCCTTGCAAAAAACTTCATTTTTTGTTGGTTTGGAATGTCAGAACGGATACAAACACCAAGAAACATTTGATATAATTTGTCGCCATGTTCCATTGAAGTTTCAAGACTCTGAGGAAATTAAATCAAAGGTCCCTGTAGAGATGTGTTCACACGCAGGGGTATACGGGACTCTTCAACAGTGTGCACCTCTTCATTCACCTATAAGTAAGCAAAGAATTTAAATAAGAGGATTAGGTAAATTAAAAAGCATATTAAGTTTCAAGCATGAGAAATAAAAGTTGTCAAACTGGTTGGCCTCACACATTTGCCAATAAAAAGCTTATAAACAGGGAGCCATGCCCAGCAAAAAGGAAACATGTTCTCAGTCAAAGAACAATTGGACGGAAGGGAGAAGTCCACTCTTGATGCTCACTAACCCTCCAAATAACAAAACTGTTTCCATTGTGACCCGTGAGGTCACTCACCAAGACCATTCACAGTTAATAAACAACTATTGGGTTTTAAAACACTGGTCTTATTTAATGAGAATATAGGAGTGTGCCATGTTAGTTAAAGCACAGCTTATGAATACCTTTTCCGCTAATAGTCTACTTTATTCTAATAAGACAAAAGTCCTATTTTTCAGCACCATTCCCCTGTCGTTCTCACTGCAGACAGCATTGTCAGCCATCAGGAAAGAAACAGTCTTGTTTTCCTGGTAAGACTGATTGTAATTGATAGACAGACTTGAACAGAAATCCAATATAAGCCAGCCAAACCCACATTCCACTAGTTGAACTATTATTCCCCTTCCCTTGAATTTGTTTTTAAAAATGCCAATTTCATCAACAAGCAAGCAAAGGTAAGGCACTACAAATTAAATCACTAAAAGAGTACAAATGTTAAATACAAGAGACCTAATTTCATGTCATTGCACATAATGCAAGTTGTGGTAAAGCACTCGCCTGTATTTGACATCGAACAGGGTCGAGTCGTCGTCTTCGTCGTTTTCTTCATTTAAAGGTGCCATCTCCACGCGCTCGGCAGGAGTTGTGATAATGTCATACTTTCGTGTTTTTCTGATCTTCTTTGCCGATCTATTCAAACCAGGGTTAGAGAGAACATGGTGAGTGAGGTTATTAAATACATTCAATAGCTTATTTGAATTTTCCAGCAGCAATTCTGATTCATCTAAATTATTCTAATTCCTTAAAGTCACCATTATATCAATGTTTTATGGAATATTGCAGTATTTATTATAAATAATTTATCAGAGCTTATTTTTGTTTACTGGCACAAGGACGGGACAACCTGTCACTCACGTGAGATCACAACAATAGCAAACCACAACCATCCAATTAAATCAATTCCCAATGACTAATCGCACCACTCCCGCCCTAAATTGTTTTCTTGTTCGAGAAGCAGTCACTGGAAGTTTCATGCTGACTTTAACAGTTAATGGTGGAAATGGCCATTCTTTCCCCTCCAAAATCTGTTGCAAAAATGAGTTCATTTTCAAACCGATAGAATATAAATCAGAAAGTATACAATTGTTTTGGAAGGTGTGTTAAAAAGGGACAGACTTTTTAGAGGTGACAAAATGATCCTGGCTATAAATAAAAATACAACAACATGTAGGTCATTCATCATATCACAACAAAACTAATATATAGGATAAAGATATAAAAAATAATGTATAGGCTAACTTTAATTACATGTTGTGGTATTGAAATCAGTGACTGCACTGTTTTAAAGTCTAGCGAGCTTTTAGGTAGCCTACGTTGTACAATACACAAACGTTATGGTTAGTGTTTTGATTCGCTACAAAGAGAACCGACTCATAAGAGTCATTTGTTCGAAAGTCAGACTGCACTTTATTTGCTATATAAAAAAGCTGGAGACTGTCAGAGTATTTTAGTTTCATTCGCATTTGCAGTTTCGAAGTCCGACCAAACGTCGTGAAAATCATCAGATTTCGAATAAGATTCTGAATAAAAATCGGTTCGGTTTCCAACCAACAGGCAAACCATCTGCTTCCAAAGAGGATTAAGTCAGGGAAAACGAATCGGCGTCAACAGAAAATCCAGCATGTTCTGAAATTGACAAATTCTGCATAGCCTAAATGGTGTGTGTGTGTGTTCATTTCTATCTTTAAGCAAGCCAACCCGAAATCTAAAGAGACATTTAGCCTACCAATGAATCGAAAAGGACTCCATTTTCAATTAAAAGTAAAGTGGCATTTTCTTAAAACCAACAGATTAACTGTAATACACAATAATACACCAGTTAAATATATAGCAACTTATATTACCTGAATATTTTTATGACAAGGCACGTAATAAGCAAGGTTGTTAACACGCAGATAAAAATCGAAATATTTTTGATGGTAGGAAGATCCCTTAAAATGGTAGAAATGCGAGATCCAACTGCTGCATCTGTTGTATTATGTGATAAAGAATCTTCTTGCGGCGGTAATGTTGAATTCAACTGCATCGCTGAGGGACGCGTATCGTGTGGTTCTCCGTTCAGCTCCTGGGCAATGGTGACAATAAGAGCAAAAACAAAATAAGATGGCATTGGCCACATTTTGTTTCCCGATTTAATCCGTTTACTTGATGTTTTGTATATTGAAAAGAGTCAATATAAAGAAGCTCGGCGCTCTATAACTCGAAATACGAACAACAGCTGTCTGACGGATGATGGGAAATGATGCTCTGAGTCTGACATCTCAAATATTCCACAGTTCTCACAATCGCTCTTCAAACACAATCTTGCGAGTATCTGTTCATAATCTGTCTTCAATCTCAAGTGCCCTGTCTCATTCGTTGGTTTGCACTGTCTTGCACGCAGCTCGGTCCGTTCAGGATGTTTTCTTGGGAATGCGTGTCGGCAGGAGGAAATGTGTATTATCCACACCCGGAAGAGCTCCGGGAGGGTCCAGACGGACGAGGAACCAATGTGCATCACGGTTTGGCACCAACGTGCTTTAATAAAACAAGAGCGCCTGTTGATAGTTGTTGGCGAAATATTGTTTTTTTTTTTTTTTTTTCACGAGAGTATACAAATCAGACAATCAACCATTTTTAATTTGAATTGACAAATGCAGGCTATGTGTTATGTTATTGCATATTAGCCTACAATATTGCATTTATCCCTAAAAAAGGAACTAATTGATTTCGTTACTTACGTTAGGCCTACTTTTCCCCATCTGGGCTGGGCTTTCCTGTTTGTTTTTCAAATGTAGGGCCCTTTCACACCAAAAGTAAAACTAATAGCATCAGGCTTAATGAAATGCACATTCAGACCTGTAGGCTGCAGCTCAAACAAAAAGTAACTCAGATATTTTCTTGTAGGTAAAATTTAGTATGCATTACTTAAAACTTGTAATCTAATTACGTACCTCGTGACACACTTGTAATGTGTTGCCCCCAACAGTCTGTCTGTCTGTCTGTCTGTCTGTCTGTCTATCTATCTATCTATCTATCTATCTATCTATCTATCTATCTATCTATCTATCTATCTATCTATCTATCTATCGATCTATCGATCTATCGATCTATCTATCTAAGTACACCTAAGACACGAAACGAGCGGTTTGTGTGAGAAAATGAACAGTATTTGTTTATACCTCTTGTAACCACAGCCAAGTCCAAGTGATCTGAGGGCGCGGTTGCTTTGTGGCTGTGGTTACAAAAGGTAAAAATGATATAAATACTGTTTGTTTTCTCACACAAACCGCTCGTTTCGTGTCTTAGGCCGTCAATGTGTACTTACGAGTCAGTTTAATCTGGACTTCTCTGTGCATGCTCTTTAAGGTGGACCACATATTCCTGCATTATATGACTGACAGACAAGAACGGTTTGACCTAAAAATATCAAAATTGAAAATACTGTGGAAACAAAGACACCTACATCTTGGATGCCCTCGAGTTAAGCTAAAACATATCAAAAATTAATTTCAAAATGAACTATCCCTTTAAGAAGGAACCAATGAAGTTGGAAATAGCCTAATGTTTATGTGGTGTGTGGTACTTTTCTACATGATGGGTATAGTGCTTTGCAAGAGGCTGTTGTTGAAGAAAATCTCAAAAGGGCCATTAAAAAACCTTTACTAACCATAGTGGATCTCAGCAGAATACATGCATGATTTGATCTCTTCAGGTCATAAGAGAAGGAAATGGGTTATTGTTGGATTAGGCTTGGCTTCCCTGTGCTTCATCCTGTTATTTAACACTATTTAACAGAGGATTCCCAGTCCATATTCTCCTGGATAGAAATGCATATATTATTACATTAATAATACACATTAAAACCAAACATGTATAATGCATTGTTTGTTGTTAATAATAATAATAATACATGCATAACCTAAACGAAGATAAAGCTTTGAAATATTTTAATAACTGTAAAAGTTATAAGCAGACGCAGTCCTTGGTGTTTCAGACTGCTAAATTGTAGTTATGGGACCATGGTTATGATTTTTGGGGGAGTTATTCAATTATTCTCAAAGTGGAGAAACGTATAAACAGTAAAATAAATACATTGTTCATATTAGCCACATGGTGGCGCAATCTACACAGATGCAGTCAGTTGACCTTTCTGTCAGTGCATGCAGGAAAATAAGGGGCAGTTGCAGAAAGACTAGTAAGTCATCACATTTATTTTCCTTAAGACCGTTCATAACTGCTTTAAGTCAGTAACATAAAAACATAGACTGGTCTAATTTGAAGGCAAAAAGTAAGACTGATTGCCCTTTGGCTTGTCTCCATTATTTTAAGACAGTGTCTATGACCAAGTTAGTCAAGGAGTAGTCAGTATTTCTTTTCGGTATCAAATTAGGCCTGATTGAAAAAAGTTATTAACAGTCTTAAATTGATGACTAACTTGTAAGACTAGTCATAGCGGTTTATGCAACCGGCCCCAGATTGTTATTGTAAAAAGCTCATTTTAAAGTCAAACTTTTCTATTTGCATGATGGCCCTCAAACCAAAAATTCATTGGGCGCTGCTGATTGCTCCACAGTCCAAACAACCCCAAAAAAAGTCATACAAGACCACAAGAGGGCTCTTACATTGTTTTATTTTTCAGTCCAAATTAATTTCACATCTTTGTTTTATTATACTACACAAAAACATTTCCATTTCCATTTGTGTGCAGATATAAAGGGTCAATATATGGTGTCATTTATTATACAGTATTTTTAGTATTAAAGGAAAATATAATTTAGTCTGGTTTTGGCATCTGGTTTTAACACCTCTTTCTATCTGTATTTTAATTTTTGTTTTTGAAATGCCATAGCTTGTACACAAATAATTGATAGAGTTTAGCTCGCTTCCTTAGCGAACCTAACCATGGTAGGTTTAGCTATCTAAACCTAAAGGTTTAGCTACCTTGCATGAAAAGTCCACCTGCTGCATTTTCCATTGCCTACGTGGCATGACTGTAGAGGAGAGGGGGAGGGAGCCGAGGCTCATACAATTACAGTTGCTAAGAAACCAACTGAGGTATGCAGAGTGCAGACTAGCTGTTGGAGAGAAATGAGCCATTGACAAGAGCTGAGGTTCTGGTGCACCATTCGCAAAAAAGAACTGTCATATTCATAGTGGTTATAAATATTTATACAAACTTCATATGAGTTTTCGATCATTATATTATTTATATTGCAAAAGTGTTTTATATAAACCATGGAGGTTTGACTTGGGCTGTTGCAACCTGTAGGCTACCTTTTGTCATACCAACACTGTAAATTCAATCGCTCAATTAGGTTTAAATATCAAAGATGTCTGAATGACTTGATAATGACCCCATGAATTACAATAAGTAGCCTTTTAAATAAATAAACAAATAAATATTAACACTGGTAACATTTCACTCGGCGGCTGCACCTGGTTCAAAATAAAAACTAACTATATTCTTAATCCACAAATATAAAACATTAATGTCTCCACAAACCCCTCGTAAACAAATAACTTTGATATTCAACAATGTCACAGATTACTTTTTTAGAAGTAACAACTTTCAATTTTTTAACAACTTTCTTTTTTTCCAATTTATTTTTTCTTTAAAATTAACTTGAGGTCAATATGTGTCATTTTTCTGTAATAAAAGTTGATTTATATAGGCCTAGCTAATTCCCTTGGTTTTAGGATTATAATCTGAACAGATTTGTTGCTTTGTTATATAAAGTTATGGCTTTATACAGTACCAGTCAAAAGCTTGGAAAAAATCACATTTTTTTTTTAAAGAAGTTCCTCCTAATCAAACCACCATTTATTTGATAAAAAAAATACAGAAAGAATATTTATATAGTGAAATATTATTACAATGTAAAATAACGGTTTTCTGCTTATATATACTAAAATGTAATTTATTTCTGTGATGCGAAGATGAATTTTCAGCATAATTTCTCCAGACTTCAGTGCTGATCTGCTTTTATTCAGCAAGGGAAAATGTGTTAAAAAATGACAAGTAAAGATTTATATTGTGCATAAATGCTGCTCTTTTTAACTATGTATTCATCAATGAATTCATGAAAAAAGTATCACAGCTTCCAAAAAAAAATAAAAATTAAGCAGCACAACTGTGTCTAACTTTGATAAAAATTTTGAGAATAAATTATAATTATTTCTGAAAGGATCGTGTGCCACTGAAGACTGTAATAATAATGCTGAAAATCAGCTTTGCATCACACAGGCTAAATAAATTATATTTTAAAGCATATTAATAGAAAACCATTATTTTCAATTATAATGATATTTCACAATTTTACTGTTTTTTTTTCTGTACTAGTGATCAAATAAATGCAGGCTTGATGACTCTAACCTTCTTTAAACATAAAAAGTTCTGAAAATAATTGAAAAGTAATGTTTACAAACTTTTGACCGGTAATCTACTGTAAGAATGTACTTTACATCATGTAAGTCAACAACACAATAGCAGGCTAAGCGAAGTGGTTATTTTATCAGTTTTTTAATTATTATTATTGAAATAGGAATGCTTTGCTGTCGTATGGATATTTGTCGTTAAATTGCAGCGTTGTCAGAATGCCAGTGTAAAAGAATGAGCTTTTATTCGGTCGCTGAATTCCAAAGTTAGTTTCCATACACCATCATGGATGCTGCGTTTCTTCTACCCAGAATGCTGCAGTGAGAGGAAGTTGTCTGTGCTTACGCTGAAGCTCAGGGCTGTCCGTCCACTTGATCAGTATAACAGCACCGAGAGGACGAGGAGCGCGCGCACACGGAGAGAAGACACAGCTGTGACGGGTGAAGATGGCGATGCGGCGCGGTCTGAGAGAGAAGAACTCGTTAAAAGCAAGAATACCAACGAAGAGAATGGCGTCGACCTGTTCAGTTAAAAGAGCAGATCGCAACGGTGGGAACATGGTAAGATTTCATTACAAATTTAACTTCTAAACGTGTTTGAGCGAGTGGTAAAGACGCACCAATATGGTGGAAAAGGAGAGGGTTCGACGAGGTGTTGTAAAATGGCCATGATGGGGCCATTGCCAAGTACTGAAAAAGGGCATTCCGTCGATTTAATCGACAATTTTAAGGTAAAAACATCGTGAAATTGTTAGGAAAACAATGCATGGATATGATGCAGGAAGACCGTGAAGATTTCAACTGGCAGCAACGAAGAGAAACAAGGATTTAACTGTCTACGCATTTTAAATTCGCTTTGTCCTTGAGAGGACAAAATGTCCTTGTAACATTCGAGAACGGAAAAAAATAATTTATATTGAAATATTGTTGTAATAATGCAATAGGGGACGTATCGTTTCCTGTGTCAACATTTTAAATGTCTTTTTTGTTGATTTCAACTGTTTTCATTGAATAAACAATTTTATTGAACATTTTAATGCATTTATTGTGTTAATTACTGAAAAAAATAATATCTTCCCTTCCAGATGTATATGGTTTTGAACTTGGTCAAAGAACATTGTGGATGTCAACTTGCCTTTGGATTTAGTACATTTTGATGTTTTACTTTATTTTAAGATTGAATTGTTTTTTGTATAAAATGTAACAGTTAAACATTTCATTTTATGGTTCTTTTCCACTTGAGAATGAACTTAAATAAACGTATTCACTTTTATTTCTTGTGCTTTGAAAACATTTATGCTGTATTTTCGACGTTAAATAATAGGGTGTTGGCTTTTAACCCATTGTAGTCCACAAGAAAAAAAATATGTTCTTTAAAAAAAATGTAGAAACATGTTTCTTTATTTCAGTTTTTCAATTTTTGAACAGAGATGAATGTAAAGTACATTTTCACCTGATTAGTACTGTTTTAGAGTTTTAAATGCCCTACATTTATACAACAATTATTAATAAATATAAAAAAAGTCAAATTAAATCTGTAAAATCTTTTTATTGCTCTAGTTGCCACAATGTCATAGAAACATATAACCTAGAAAGTAATACTGTTAAAGTTGTCTTTATTTCAAGTGTAAAATGTTAGCTTTAATATATTATGAGGTCTATCCTGTAAAATAATGAACACTTCACTGCTGTTTAGAAACAAATGTTACTACTAATGTTGGATGTAAGAGAATAAATTAAAAATAAAACATGAGCCTTAAGTGATGATTCTATATCAAAGGTTGCTTATTTATGTATAATCTTCAGCGTTTGAAGTATTGTCAAATTACGTACTTTAAGAATTTATCAACAATAGGACTTGCAGATTACCTCAACGTTAACTAAAGAATTTGTATTTCATGTATAGAAACCGCATGACGGAAATAGTTTCTTTTGAACATTTTGACTCCGAAGTGAGCATTACTATGTAAGATATACAACATAACACTAATTGTCCGAAATGTTTTTTTTGTGTACAGGAATCGAAACAACTGGATAAAAGATGATGGAGTTTTGTTCAGTCTCATGGCATATAAATGTAAGTGCCATTAATGTATTTCCTAACTGAACTATACACTATACATTTGCGCAATCCGTTATAACCTTATCAACCACCACTAGGTGTGCTCTAACTCAAATCGTAGGATGTATCCTCAATCTAACGAAAACTCTTTTTTTTGTCGTTAAGGGTTCCTGATCTCCTAAATGTCAAAAGAAAGACGAGGAAACGGATTTTTGACGTAAGTATTGCAATTTAAGGAATCCTGTATGACGTACATTATTTTAGCTTCCATATAGTTAAGTAACCACTAAGTGGTTCATTCACTAATGTTTTTAAAACACTAACTTGATGAAGTATAGTTAACAATGCAATTTTTATACAAATTGAGCAAATGCATAATAATAATACAAATTATTGTTTTTAATAAATCCAGAACATTTTCTTAATTCTAAAAAATTTCAACAAATTCTGCACTGCCCAAGATATTTAAACGGTTGTAGAATATAACAAATAAAAAAATAACATTAATCTTGGTACTAGCTATGAACTCTTCACTCGCATCGATGTTTAGCGAAATATAACCTAAATAATGTTACAAACATCAATTTTAATAAATAAAAAAAAAAATCCAATTTTGTCTCAGACTATACCTAAAATTCGGGTTATGATGACGATAGTATTGTATATCGATGGTAGTCATTTTGGCAATGGCTGATGCCTTTGACGTTATCAAGGCGATTATTGGCTCGCTTCCCATTAATGTATGAAATTTTCAATTCTATTATTGAGCTGGTATTATCAAGTATATTGGGTCCTACCTGTCCACTTGCCTTCCCTAATTTCATAATGACATCACCACATGACCACTCTTGCAACACATGTACAGTTGTTGTTTAAGGTGACATCGTTTTTCGTAAGCCTTTACATAGCACATAAATAAAACATTTAATGACACTAGTAATACCAATAACAACACAATTACACATTATTAGTTATTATTATTAATAACAATATTATTACTAAATTATATAGGCTTAATAACAGGCTTTAGGCCTGAACACGGCACAATAATCTTAAAACAACAAAAGAAGAAATATTGATTCTTCTGAGTTTTTTCACCCTCATTAATGTATGTTCCACAAGAGGAAAATATTAAGCTAATAAATTCTATTGTATATACCGTTATCAGCATTGAGGTAGATTCAGCTCTCTGAAAGAAATAATTCGCCGTGCAGCATCGGACGCCGAATGCTCGGTCAGTTTTTGCTTTCACTTTCATGGATTAACTTGAGACTCCTTAACCAGCATAACTCTCATGCAAAGTTTGCATAGTGCTTGTGTGATATCCACAGGCTCGCCTTTTGGGTGAAATATCTCATTGCAAGTGACATTTTTCTACATCACCAATTCCATCTTTGCATGCAAAATGATAGAAAAAGACTCTCATTTCAAGTAAATTATTGATCAAATAAGTAAACTATTGCATCCCCGCCAACGATAATACTTCGTATCAGCGGCTGACTTTAAGCGATATGACTATTCTGCATTTCCGCAACTCCACTTAAAGGCCAACGCAACCCCTGGTCAAAGCCTGACCTCACCCAATGGCAATATCTGAAAAATGCTGGAAAAGTGGGCAGAGCCCAGTGGAGGGAGGCGTGCACCTGAGGGTGTGGTGAGCTGGTACATGTTTATGTAACGCAGTACCACAACATCCAATAGGAAAATTCAACTGCAGTAGCCACCGTTCAACCTGAAGAGGGCAGCATTTTTACACTTTATACCCAAATGTCAAAAAAATTTACTCGAAACAATGAACAGCAGTCTTACTGATAATTAACTAAAAAAAAGTTGTTTAGGGTTTAGTTACACAAAAAAATTTTTTTTTATTATTATTGCATAACCATTAAGAGCATTTAGATTTTTCTAACTGAATTTACTAACTATCCATTCATTTAAAACAATTTTCTCTTATTTCAACCCTGATAACATGTCGGTGTCCCTAGTGTGACAGTGATAGTACAAACTTCATTCACTTTTTTTATGCAGTAAATAAACAAAATCAATAAAGTACATTCACCCTGCAACAATTTTTAATCCGCAATAAAAGTTCACTAAATAATAATCTCTCGTCTAAAGAGTTTTTCGCTCAAGTTGGATTTGGGTTTAGTGTTGTTACACATGCCAACACTATTTCATTTTATCCAGCATGCCTCGATTCCTGCTCACTGTGGTGTCCACTACTACGGCCACGTCCACACTACTGCGTTTTCGTTAAAAAACGGAGAATTAAAACGAATACGATCTCCATCCACACCTGCGTTTTATCTGCGTATTAGAAATGATCTCCGTCCACATTAAAACGACTGGGCATGCGCGTGCCGGTGTAAACAGTGATTGACGAATCATGGAAGGATGCGTCATGACTGATAACACCCAATCATGGAGCCAAGCGTGAGCCCCTGCATCAGCGTTTCTGAAGTCCTACGTTTTGTCTCGTCCACACAAAAACGCCCTCCAGAGATTCAAAACGGAGCTGCAGCGTTTCTAAACTTCTCCGTTTTAGGTCTTCGTTTTTCCCGTTTTAGTCTGGACGGGAGGTGCAAACATAGCAAAGGGTCTCAGTTTTTAAACTAAAATGCGGTAGTGTGGACGGGGCCTAAGTTAGTCACCTCATTGCCCCCAAAGTTATAGTTATAGAGCCTAATTAGTGATAACTTTTTTGTCTGATTGCCAAATCAAGCATCTCTACAGTTATGGCTCATATTGAGTATTACATTTCAGTGAGTAACTCGCACTGTAATGTTCATCATATGAAGCAAGGGTAACTGTAATTACCTTCTAAATGATCAGACTTATTTTCACTTGGACAAATTTAAAACACAAAAGATTGATGCATATACATAGATGCCTCGTCTGTTTCCTTGGGCTGCTATATGTAAGCTGTCCACCATATTGTAACGGTCAAAACCAGTCTGCGAACACTCGAGGGCAAGTTGACTCCGTGTCTGCAACTGTAGTTAGACGCATGTCTAAGCCTGAATATCTATATCTGCTGATGATTTTGCTAAACACAATACAAGACGGCGTCAGCTTACACGACATTAAAAAGTTACCATAGTAAAAACCTGTAATATAGAGTTAATAATAATAATAATAATTCATTTTTTTAATTTTATATAGCTTTTCCCAAGACTCAAAGCGCTTTACATGGAAGGGGGAATCTCCTTAACCACAATTTAAATAGCCACCACAGTAGCACCTGTTTTAAAACTACTTGTTTAACTTTCATTAAAGAAGAAAAACTTCCAAAAAAGAAATCATGGTCAGTGGACGAAGTGCGGATGTTCTGATTCTGATGTGCAGATAAACTATAACGATCAGTCTATAATCCCACCCCCTTTAAAGCGGTACTAACTGCAGTCGAAAAGCGAACCGAGCTGTGCTGAGTTGTACCACGCAGTGGAAAAGTGAAGCGAGCCGATGCAGTGGAAAAGCGTCATTGGTGGAGAGGAGATGGAGTGATGAAGCCAATGAGTATATATAGGGATAAGGAGGCCATGATGAACAGCGGCCACTGGGCAAATTTGGCCAGGATGCATGGGTTACACCCCTACTCCTTTCAAAAGACATCCTGGGATTTTTATGACCACAGAGAGTCAGGACCTTGGTTTAGCTTCTCATCTGAAGGATGGTGCTCAACACGTTCTCACCTCTGAAAGGCTATCACATTGCTATCACAGTTCCAAGATGGCACGTCGACATATACACAAAAAGTTAACAACTGCATAGCTATACTAACAACCACTCAAACACCATAGAATCATGGTAGGGACTTTAACTTAAACGTAGACGCTATTTGGAAGATAAATTAAAATAGAAAATCTTTTGAAGGCAATGTAGGGTTCAGGCTTAATTATTTACACTACTAAATGGATGACAATGTCTTGCTTGAATTAATCATAGGGCAATGTGACACTTCCTCGAGCAGCTAATGTAGTTCTCAACTGACCGTGTTTGGTTTTCTACCTCTGATCTCACGATTGTCCTTCTCCCTGCAGATGACGTTTGCCTGAAGAGGGAACTGCGGCAAAATCAAGGAAATGAAGACTACTCTGTAAGTCCTTAGTGTTATTTGTATTGTTAAGGTATTACTCCATATGTCTGTCATTTAGCTGAATCTAGGCTCTCAGCTCTAGGAAAGCATTTTTGCCAAGGTAAATGTAGAAGGATAAAGGACAGAAAATGGATGTTTCATCAAATGTATTTACAATTGCAGCAGTCTATATAAAAGGTAAAGAAAAAATTCAAAGCTCAAATGAATGGTACCAAGGATGTTTTTTTTGGGGGGGTGAAGGGCTTCCTGTCACAGTTAGGAAAATTTTTTATTTTTTTTTTCCTCACTTTTCTTTGACAGTACACATCATTTCCTTGTCTTCAGTACCTGAGCATGCTTGGGTGCTCTCTTCACTTGATCTTGTTTTCAGTGGAAAACTTTCTTGAGTTCATCGGCTATGTTTTCATTCGACGTTTAATCCATTTTGTCCACAAAATTGGAGTATCGCTTGCATTTGCCAATAAAGCAGCGATTCCATCCCATGTGTCCGAGAACAAAAATAGTCACTTCCTGGGCAATTGGTGCAATCGGGGAAGCCACTGTGGCTCTTTTATCCTATGTCATAAATGACTTGCGAGAGAAGTCATGATATCTTGCGTTCAGATTCCTGATGTTTGGGAACACAGTCATGTGAGGACATTCTGGAGGTCATTATACCAAATGATTCAGATGACGGACTTTGGCTCGGGCATTTCAAAATGACCAAACCAACTTTTGAGATGTGCGATGAAACTGATCTCCTGGTTATTTCAGTTATCCAATCACATCATCTATTAATTTATTTATTTTTGCATAGAGGGATTTATTTGTTAAATATGTTTCCATTGAAGTTAATGCGCATGTCGTCTTAACGAATAAAAAAAAATCCTCAAATTTTATTCATTTTTTTCCATTCAGCGTGACTCTTTTCTTGTGGAGTCTATTCTGCTTTTGTGTAACTTGTTTTACACATCTTTCTTCATTCTGTTCTACATTTGGCCTCCTTTTTCACTGGCTGTACTTGTGCCACATAAATACTGGAATACACTACAACATTTCCATTTTACTTGTGACATTTAGAATGATGGATGGATAAAACATTTTCTGCTTTTGATTTTGGGATGGGTATCCAGACAGGACTGACTAAACATGCACATTAAGTGTGCATTGGCCCATGTCCTTTACATTTAAATCTCGTTTAATTTAATAGTATAAGGAAACAATTCTCAACTTGTGGATAAGGCTACTGACATTTTCAGTAAGCAAATGCCATACGTCCGTTGAGAAGGAAGCTTGTGACTACAAATCTTTTTCATAATTTTTCTAAAGCCTGACTTTTATTAAATGTACTTCATACCTTCTCTTTTTTTTTTTTTTTTTTTTTTTTTTGAAATTTGGGATTTTCTTTCTTTATAACATTTGGGACAACTCGTGTCCTTTTTGTTAAAATTCTCTTATTTCGACTTATACATATCAGTATCCGTATGCAAATTTCACCTTTTGTTGTGAACAGACAATTTGCAGTGTTGCTTCTCATTTTGGTGGTTAAGCCACACTTTTCATAGTACTTTCATTTTAAATTATTACATTTATTCTAGAAAAAAAAACCCGTCTCCGCAGCCTAAACATCCTTAATGACTGGAACAACTTTTCAGTTCGATTAGTCCCTCTAATACACTTACTTTATTGAACACACTTGAATAAGTTCTCACATGTTTTTCACCTATTCATTTAAATGGTTTTCAGCTTCGTAGTCTCATTACTTGGATACAACTTTGTTCTTGTATCGTTTAACGATAATGGTCATAGTTAAAACTATTAAACAAAAACATGATTATTGGAAGAAATTTACCTTTTGTAAAGCACATCCACATAAATGATAGCTAATGACAGACATATGTTGTGTAATATATGTTGTGATTTTTAAACTGTTGGTCTATCGTAAAGCTACTGTCTGAGTATCAATGCAATTGGTGAACTGATACGTGAGCCAAATCCAGATACTAGTCAAGCCACATTTATTTATATAGCGCTTTTTGCAATACAGATTGTATCAAAGCAGCTTCACAGTGATATTAGCCTATAGATTTTCTGATAGTTGAAAGTAAAGGTTTTTGTAGTGTTTTGTGATTAACACTTGCCGAATTTTGTGTGAAATAGTTTCTTGCACTTGTACATTACATTTGTAGATGAATATAAAGAAATCATACAAACGCATATGTGGCAAGGCAACTACATAGCAGTCTTCTGTTAGCATTTTATCATCAATAAATGAATAACAATGCATTTTGTTGTTGTTATGCTGCTATTATTATATGGACAAGTTGTGCATGTTCATGTTGAGGTTGTCCTAATTGACCATTTGAAGCTACCTTGTTGAGATTGACCATTGTCGCTAGTTAGAGAACCATTTAAAACAGGATTCTGATTTCATGTTCATAGCTACACCATAGCTGTACGTTACCGTTTTTATGAAAAGCTGTCATCGCTTTAAAAAAAAACATTTGGGGTTTACATTTTTTTCCTTCTCCTTTTTTATTTTATTAAGAACCAATTCTGGACAGTCAAGTGGAGACTACAGCTTAATGAAGATGGCGGCTCATATTTTGCTTTTGGATTTGGAAAAAAAGAGACATTTTGTTTTGTGATTTGCTATGTTTTAATTAATTCGCAAATGTGCTTTACAAATGTATGTATTATGTCATTTTACTGCATTGTTGTTTTGATGAAATGCTTGTATTTCAAAATTTAATTATGCTTTTTTTTTTTGCCTTTTTACAATATAAATAAAAAAGTTTCGTGATTGAACAGTATCGAGTTGCTCTTATTGGATGGAAAATAAGAATGACGTTTCGCAAAATATTTGTTTTGTGGTTTACGTCCAAGCGTCCAACACAGCTTTTTCAGGTTCAACTTTTCTTAAAAAAAAAGAAAAGAAAAGAAAAATGTTATTTACTTACGAACTATGATTTGTTTACTAACAAGCTAGGTGATCTCTTCAATTTTTAAAGAGTTATGTCTTTAACTGCCCTCAATTTTTTTTGGGGCTTGTTTTTTATTTTTTTTATTTTTTGCTACATTAATTTAGTTGCATTCCATAATTTTCGCAAATAATTTTCAAGTTTTATCTATTCCATTCAAGGATACACCCTCAAATTTCCTGTTGAATTAAAATCACGCACTTGCCAGCCTGCGAGCTTGATTCACGCAACCACCCTCTTACAAATATCACTTTTGCAAAGTACATTACAAATACACAGCAGGTGTAAAAGGGTTAAAATGAAATTGTCTAAAATGGTGTCCAGTGTAGTCCAGCACTCACTGCAAAATGGCAGTCTCTTGTCTCATTTCCTGTCTATGCAGGAAGTGAAGCCTTACAGAAATAAAACTATTAACATCAAGATATGTCCTGCCATTTGTAACAACTGATAAGTCGTTCCACTACTGTACTTTTAGGTTAGCACTAACTTGAGGTTTTAATTAATCTGTAAAACAGATAGTTTTTATTTAAAATAAAAAGGGGTGGGTCTTTCGTGCATCACCTGAGCCCTGTGTAAATGGAGAGAACGTCAATCAAAGGCTAAGCTCTCAGAGCTGGGAAGGAGCGTTAGATGGCGGATGAACCTTGGGAAGGGGAGAGCGTTGAGCCTCGTAGGGCTCTCGATAGCACTTGTATCTCAACTTTGGTGAACTTTGAGTGCCTCTAGGGGCACCGCAATCGCTCGAATTCCTTCGTTTTAGTACGTTTTGGACCTTAAAGACGTTAAGGCGTACGTTTTGTGACTTTGTTTCGTCGAAAAACGCTGTGGTGTGTGCGTAGAGTGGCCAGTCGTTGTTTTCCCTGCCTTGCACTGGCAGCCATGGCGGTCCTCCATTTTTAGTGCGCTCTGCTGGGCTCTTCTCATACTCTCTCTCTCCCTCTCTCTCTCTCTCTCCATTCAAATAGCCATCGGTGGATTACTGCTATTATTTTTCTTTTCGAATATCTTTCCGATTATTTTAATCTCAATCCTGGACTCTTTTTGATTTTTTTTTTTATTGTTATGGCCGAAGTAACAAATCGGATATTTTGTCAGATGTGAATGTACTACTACAATCCTCCTCCTGTCAATGCAATAGGTATGTTTACATCGTTTCTTTTCTATTAATGAATTTATTTGCTTTCATCGCTGTTTTAATCGTCCTTTGTCTGATGACGCAGTAAGAATTTATGCATGTGGCTCTGTGAATGTATTGCCTTGAAATGCCATCGACACATGGATATTTGACATCGAATAGAGTCGAGCAGGTGTCATTTCAATTCCGATGCCTTTTAACTTTAGAAATAGTATAAATATTTATTTATTTTCAATTTCCCGAGTCCAACTTTTTCCATGTATCGCAACAGACTTTTTTTTTTTTTCCGTTTGATGGTTCATCCAGCTTTAAACTTTTGACAGTTAATACCTGGACAAAAGATCATCATTAACAAATCCCAAGACAAAATCATGATGAAGAGTAAGAGTAAAAAGCAGGATGAAGGCTCAACTCAAAGCAATGCTTCCAGGTACGATCTTTTCATATTTTTCCTCTCTTTTCTTAACATGTCTTGATTGTTTACCTTTACAAGCATGGTTGATCACCTGTGCAAAAGTCTAAACCACAATGTATGTAGATTTAAATGTGTTTCATATCATTGACCTTGGGATAGATGTATTGCCACACCCTGATTTTGCTAGTATTTCTAAAAGTGAATTCAAGGCCTATGGGCCTTTAGCAAAATTTATACTCAAGATGCAGTGTTTTGTACAGTCTTGAGCAGTGATTAAAGTGATAATGTTTTCATTTTTAAAGTGATATTGTTAAATGACCTTGTCTGATTTGTAGTACGTGCTGCATTGCACCATTATGTAAGGTTAATGACATTTTAAAACATTTTTAACTTAACATTACATGGCAGTTTAGGATTTGATTTGATAGATGCAAATTGATGTTGCAGTTATTGTATGCAGAACCTGTTCAATCGGATTTCCTGAAATATTTTAATGAAATTAATTTCACACAAATACATTGTTTGAAGCAATTTAATTTTGTTCAAAGGGAAGAGTATTATTTTACATTTGTATGTTCATAATTTGAATTATTGTCTTTGTTTCATTATTAATAGCAACACAACTATTGTTTTTGTTTATTTAATGTACAAGTGTTTTTTGTTGCTTAATACAGAAATTTATAATCACTTTAATGTGTTTAAATGTTTTATTAAAGAAAATAGTGGTTTCTGATTTTAAATGAGACGTATTTGGGGGTCAGACGTGTGAATTAAAATCTGTGTCCTATGCTTTAAGGGTCTTAATTGTTTGACAAACATTTATAATTTCCTAATGACATGGGGTATATTACCTCAATACAGTATATATTAATACAGTATTGGCTCAGCACTCAATTATGTATTTCAAAACTCACACTTCTTGAAAATGTATTTCATTTTTATATATTTTTTTAACTTGTGTTTTCCACATGTTCCATTTAGTGCTGTCAAATCAATTAATCACATCTAAAATAAGTTTTTGTTTACATAATGTGTGTGTGTATAGTGTGTGTGTATATATATATATATATATATATATATATATATATGTATTATTAATAAAATGTATACACACATATATTATTTAATGTTAGAATTGTATACACGTGTACAAATGTATACACACATATATTATTTAATGTTTCTGCATTTAATTATTTAACTAAATGCAGAAATTTTAATGTTAGATGCAATTAGTCGATTTGACCGCACTAGTTCCATTATAACATCTATCCAACAAACCAAGATTGGAAAATGCAAAGCAAATTATTATGGTTATTTAATTCACTCAGTTACTTCTATTTCCATATGAAAACTGGAACTAATGAGTTGCAAATGTTATTGGGTTCATATCCGTATATTCGTTCATATTCGTTTATTTTTATTTTTTCAAAAGTGTACCTATTGTATAATTTCGGCTAACAATTCCTTAAAATATTACAAAATGATTGGGGGACATTGAAAGGACATAGCCATTTTTCAAATGTTCATGGTTTGTTTATCCAGGGAAATATCAAGGAAAACAATTGAACACAACATGGAAGATTTAATGATCACTATTCAGTTTCAAAGCCTCACAAAATGTGTAGACATTGTAATCAATATTTGACATTCACATTGCTTTAATATCAATTGTCATTAAAAGTATATTGTTGAACATGGCCCACACAGCTTTAATGTAGTTTTAAAGTACCCTATATATTTTCACTTTTAGCAGGACATCAACAGTGGGGCTTTTACCCTGTTAAAAAGTGGTCATCATATCAGCCTTAAAAAACAAACAAATCAATAGCACATGATGTGTTGATGTTGTGTTTAGTGTTTATGACTGGGTCTGTCATTATTTTCGTGGTTGTTTGTCAAGAATTTCCCTCTGAATTGATGAGACGGCTTTGAAGCCCCTGCATATGTTCCAGACACCAGTGTCTAAATCGAAAACCCCTCTCAAATGTATGTTATCATTTTACAATTACACACAGCAGTTTCATGTAATATTGTATATGTGATCATGAATTTGCAAATGAACATGTATGCTAACTTTTACAGGTTACAAATAATTTCAGATGCTCGTGAGAGACTAAATCGAGTCATTATCTTCAATAACATGTCTTCACTGTTGTTTAGCTGTGGCAGCCATTTTCTAAATATTGCTAAAGAAGCAAGAGCTGAAAAGGATACCAATTGTGATATTTTTTCCTATATTATAGTCAATATACTTTATTTGAGGTGTTCATATGGCTCAGTGCCGCATAAAAAGCACTGTTTTGTTTCATCACAGTATGAGACAGGTTTCATTAAATGGCTGAAAGCCCTCAAAGTCACAAAATGGCTCTTGCTTTGTGCTGCATAGCTTGTATTAGTTGCTGCATTACATAAAAGCGTCTGGGAACTACAGGAAGCGGAAGCAGGAAGTCTTGTGGAGGTCGTGATTTCATGCTGAGTTTTCATTGGTCCTTCACTTGGCTAGCAATAGGCAACCAATGAGAATTCAGTTGAGAGGTTAGGTCCGCCCAGATATGACGTCATTAGCCATATAAGGACAGTCTGGCTGGTAAGGCTGCTTGTCAGCAGCTGTTTCGCTCCTCGAGCACATGACATGATGGGGGTTGTTGTTTCTAGCAGCGCATTCCATCAAAGCACTCAATGTAGTGCTCGCGTTCAGATCTGCATTATAGTTTCCCATAAAAGCCATCGTGGCAAATTAAATAAGTATTATTGTGACACTTTCACATGAGGTTTCACTTTGTTAAGGCAGAATAAAGTAGATTTCACATTATAGTGTCTTTAGATGATATTTAACCTTGTAAGGAAGATGTAAATGCTCTATTTTGAGAAGTACTTTCATAGTAAGAGGGGATGGGCTTATTTCAGGCAGAACTCGTTGCGTTTAATTTTAGACTCAAAGGAGAGCAGAAGTGGTCAGACACAAAATGACCTGCAAGATGATGCAATATATACTTTCACATTTCATAAAGGTTATTTTGAAATGGCGATTTTAATTTATTTAAAATTTAGTATACCCGTTTGTATGCAAATGCCTCATCACACTTGAAAAATTAAACGAATCTTTAAATTCTACAGGTGTTGTCTGCTCTGTTTGTCATTAAAAAAGCTTCTATGGTAAAACTTTACAATAAGGTTTCATTAGTTACCATTAACCATGAACAATATTTCTACAGTATTAACATTTACCAATACAATTTTAAAATCAAAAGTCGGATTGGTAAACATTAATGCATGAACAAATAATTTAACAACAAACATTAACAGAATAAACTGACAAATATATTGGTCATTGTTAATTCATGCTCTAATGCTAATGTGTAAAATGATAACTTTTTTGTAAAGTGTTGCTGCATACATATATTTTAAAAAACAAGTGATGTTAATTCCAGCTAATTACAGAAATGGTTCCCATGCTTCTTTTCCCCAGTTTCCAAATCCAATTCCAAAAAACATTATTTACAAAGACAGATGGTTTAAGATGTTTCAGTTAGGCCTACAGGACTTGGCTTTTCGTTGTTGGACTGAAATAATTGGATTACACTTCAATTTTTTTTTTTGTGAAAAGCCAGATGTTTAAGTAAGATAATTAAGCGATTTAGAAATAGGAAATAAGTTGAAATGAGGTTAAAATAAAAACTAGAAAAGGTTTGTCGAGACAAACTTTAATTGACTTAAAGTTTGTAGAAGTTTAAATTAGTTTGAAATTTAAAATAGTTTAAATTAGTTTGAATTTTAAAGTAATTTGAAGTTTAAATTAGTTTGTATTTTAAAGTAGTTTTAAGTTTAAATTAGCTTGAGGTAGTTTAAAGTTTGAATTAGTCTAAAGTTTAAATTAGTTTGAAATTTAAAGTAGTTTAAATTAGTCTAAAGTTTAAATTACTTTGAATTTTAAAGTGGTTTGAAGTTTAAATTAGTTTGAAGTAGTGTAAAGTTCAAATTAGTCACAAGCCAACTTAACTATTTGCAAACTTATTGACAATTCATGAAATGAGATTTTGTTGTTGCAATAATTATGTTTTGAGATTCCAGATTAAATCTATGAATATGATTTCTGCTGTACTGTTCAGAACCACTTGATATGTTTTCATTGTTTCTCAACATGAACATCTTTAATGTTATAGCAATTCAGCATCAGAGGAATCTAACCGCTCTGGATCAGAGTCTGGGAGTCAGTCGGAGAGCGAGCAGGGAAGCGATAGAGCTCGTTCCCGGCGTTCCGAGTCCAACAGCACCTCCGATTCCGAGAGCCACTTTGAGTCAGGGAGTGAATCCACTGGGTCCAAATCCCGCCAGAACTCAACACAGGTCAAAGACAAACCAGTCAGGAAAAAAGACAACCTGGCCGACGTGAAGAAGGTACAAAAATAGGCCAGTCTGAACATTAAGGAATCCTGAATTATTCCCATTTGATTTAATTTAGCTGGTGATTAATTACTTAATCATTTAAAATGAACTGTATTCCTAATTATCATAGATGTGGGAGGAACATCCAGATATTTACGGTGTTAGAAGATCCAGTCGCAGCAGACAAGAGCCTGCGCGCCTCAACATTGGAGCTGAGGTAGGCTGGCTGTGCACGAAAAACTAATTCAACACTGACCCCTAGTGGTCACATGCATTCTGTCACATTCTCAGTTGACATTTGCAACGTGTTCTGCTTCTTGGACCAAAGTAATCATCGACATAGATACTTACTAAAGCATAAATATTTATGTCTGGCCTTGGACTCAGAACTGATCAGGCTTGGCAGCCCAAGTAGTGTAAACATGCCCTGTGTGTTGAAAGGTTTGTTACCTTGATGAATCTGAAACATGACATTTTCATGCTTTTTTAATCTAGTGTCATATATTCAAAGTGGATTTTCATGGGTTTCTAGGGCAGCAGTGATTCAGAGGGGGAAAGTCCCAAAAGAAAAAGCCCACGGCAGAAAAAGAAAGAGTAAGTGTACTAAAAGTATTAAATTAGGTCTCCCATTCACCTTTTTCCATAATTTACTTAAAAATATATGATTTGCTGTTTTTTTCTGTTCTCATATTTGTTTCCATATTAAGCATACAGTATGCAGCATTTAGATTCATCCATAGTTATGCATGTAAATGTATTTTAAGCTCAATGTTTATATTCATTTTGCGTTGTTCATATTCGAAAGCATTTGAGATTATTATTAAGAGATTTTGTTATATAGTGCAATGCCACTCATACATTTTAAGCTTGGCTAATAACAAGTATATAAATTACAAAAGACCTGTAAATATAAACTTTTAATAATAATAAAAAGTTTATTAAAAAATGCAACACATTAGTTCTGAGTACGGTACCATTCAAAATAGTTTTTTTTACTTTAATACTTTCATTCATGCATTAAATTGATCAGAAATGACAGTGAAGATGTTGTAATGTTACAAAATTTATATTTCAAATAAATTCATTATATGCATCAAAGAATCATGAGAGCGAAAAAAAGCACACCTGTTTTCAACTTTAATACTAAAGCACCAAAGCAGCTTATTAAAATAATTGATAAAGTATCATGTAACACTGAATTAATACAGTAATACAGGTTTTTCATCACCGAAATTACAATTAAAAAAAGATTAAAATAAAAAAGTTATTTTAAATTGTAATATTTTTCACAATTTTGCTGTATTTTTGACCAAACAAATGCAGTATTGGTTAGGGCTGTCAAACAATTAATCGCGATTAATCGCATCCAAAATAAAAGTTTGTGTTTACATAATGTATGTGGGTGCACTGTGTATAATTATTTTGTATATATGAATACACACATATGTTTGTATATATTTAAGAAATATTTTCAAGAATATACTGTATAGATTTATATATAAATATTTTATATATAAATAATATTTTTTCTTAAATATACATGCATGTGTGTGCATATATATATATATATACACACACACGTACAAAATAATTATACACAGTGCATCCACATATATTATGAAAACACAAACTTTTATTTTGGATACGATTACATTGATAGCCCTAGTATTGGTGAGCATTGGAGATTTCAAAAGCATAACCAAATCTTTTAAATGCTAGTGTATATGGACTGAAGAATCCCTCCTAGCATGTTAACTTGCCTGTGCGGTGGGTTATCAGTGGAACTAATAGAGGGTTTTCACCAACGTCACGTTCTGGGCGGTAACCCGGATGCACGGCCATTATGGAGGCACTCGGATGTAAACAACAGCATGGATTGCACTGTTTATGTACTACTGAAAAAAAAAAAACAGAAAAACATGTGGTAGGTGTGAAATCATATAGAGAAGGACTTAGTAAGCAGGAGAGAGCGCAAAATTTTGACTAAATAAAGTTAATATGTGGTTAATGTCCGAACGAGCTTGCTTCTCTAGCCCGTACTACAATTCTTCCTTCTATTTCTTATCCCGACATAGGCTACATTCAGATTGTCAGTCCAAAAAAGCACATTTCAAGCCACATCCATATGTGTTTTGAAATCCTATTCACATATCAGGACATCGGATTCAGTCTGAATGATCGTATTTTGGGTGGTATGTGACTCTCACGCCATGTAAAATGTAAACGCCAGATGTTGTAAGAGGAAACATGCTGTAATTCGCTACCGAAACAATGCTGTTGTTGCAAAGTGCCAGACGAGCATAAAAGTATTATTTCTGAAACATATTTTGAAATCAGATTCCAATCGGATACAAAGAAAATTGGATTTGGACTGACAGTGTGAATGTAGCCATAGTTAATACCACAAACATTTATTTCATTGTTTTTTTGCCCTCCTCTCTTAAAATTTTGTCAGTCTATAGAACAGGAAACGTTTTTTTCCCGATGTGACCGCTTAGTACAGACCAAAACTCAATCATTTTTCAGCAGAAATAATCAGCCAAATTTGCGAGTCCGTTCAGTTGAATGGCATTGTTTATCTTCAGTGCCTCCAAAATGGTCGACTTCCGGATTGATGACGCGTCGCGAAAACCCTCTATAAGTGGCTTGCAGCTTTACATTCGGGTAGCAGTTGAAGCTATTAGAGGTCCGATAGATGAACCTGTGGTATTTCTGTGTTGAAAGAAATACCTGGAAAGATGATGACTCAAATGACGAAGAGGATGTTGAGGAAGAGGCCAGCAGTTCAGAGAGTGAGCAGGAAGAGAAAAAAGTTAGATCCAGACGACTCCCTGCTAGAAGGTAAGAGTGTAGCGAAGCCTGGCCTTCAGACAGCGCATCGTGAATTATCAACTGAGCTGTCTTTATTAAATAAAAATGATGATACATGGGCTCATTTATAACTATGTTTGCACTGATATGATTGTTGCTCTAACAATTTAGGATACTTAAAGCTTGTATCCTATGCCTGGGATGAGGAGTAATATAATTGATTAATGCGTATAATATATGAGCCTTAAGAACTGCTTATATTGTCGGACAGCTGTCTCAAGGCTATTGGCTCATGAGTCAGGCTGGTAGGCGTGAAAATGAATCGCTACACTAGCAAACACACCAGGGATGCAGAACGAAAGGCAAAAAGCCTAGTAATGCTGAATGTTTATGTAAGTGTGTGTGTGTGTGCTCTTCCCTTCCCAGACCACAGACCAAATCATCTTCTGGCAAGCAACAGTCGCAAAAGGGACGGAAACAGAGGAAGCAGGAATCCTCAGAGGAGGATGATGATGATGACGACGATGATGACGATGATGATGATGACGAAGAGGAGGATACCCCAAAAAGACAAACAAGGCGGCGAGCAGCAACTAAAGTCAGGTATGGAGTGTTCTTGTCAAGGAGCATATGTCAGTCCCTCCAGGATTTCACGATTTTTTTGTGTGATTTTTGCGATCAAAATGACTGATTTTGTGGCGGTAATTTCCCAAAATTTGTGAAAAAATTTGCGATTTATATATAACATTTACCATAATAATATCGCATGGATGGGAGATGCCATCATTTTGTCAGATTTAATAAAAAATACATTTAAAACGCATATACAGTATATTTGTATTTTTTGAGGTAGTGGGGGTAAAAATACTTTTCCATATTTTTTCCCCTTTATAAATATTTTTGAAAATAATAATTAAGATGTAAGCACTCATGTAAAGCCTTCTGTATCATATTTCTAAGGCCGTCAAATTTTTACTGATTTTTACACAGTAAATGTAAGAATATATTTTTAGCCACATTTAAAGATGAACAGGCACTGGACTGAAGCAACATGGATTTACCCGATTATACATGCATACATTGTTTTTTTTTTTTTGGGAAAAGTCATGTCAAAATGAATCAAATATGATTCATCAGGCTTTTGAGGAACTTTTATGTTTACATCTCTCAATCATCACACAATAAAAACTTCAGAGCTTTGATCAGAAAACTAGTTTTTAAATATCAGCTTTCTAACACAGAGTGAAATGCATTTTATTTATGAAATATTTTGAATAAAATTGAGTAATATTGAATAAATTTGAATAAAATTTTTTTGAGTATGAGCTCCATATTCTCCCGTATCATATACTAAATAGAGCATAAAAGCCTGATGTATTAAATATGATATTTAACAGAAACCTAACTTTTACCTCACAAAATATTTTGAATAAAATGTAGCTTTTTTTTCTTGAGTATGAGCTCCATATTCTCCTGTATCATATACTAAATGGAGCATAAAAGCCTGATGTATTAAATATGATTTTTAACAGAAACCTAACTTTTACCTCACATTACCTCAGTTCCTCATCAAGTGGAAAGGCTGGTCCTACATCCACAACAATTACAAATAGGAATATCAAGGGGAAAAATTCATGGTAGTTTAAAAAAAAAAATTCAACTACCATGAATTTTTCCCCTTGATATTCATATTTGTAATTGTCATTATCAATTACGTTTTAATTTCGAATAACTTGTTTAAAATGACGTAGTCAAATACTAATGATGAAGCATATGTCGCAGTTACAAGGAGGACCAGAATGATTTCGAGACGGACTCTGATGACCTTATCGAAATGGATGGAGCCGAGGAGCAACAGGATGACGACAGTGAGACCATCGAGAAGGTCCTTGAAACCAGGATTGGCAAGAAAGGAGGTAAAGACCTTAGGGTTTTCTCTTCCCACTTAATATTCAGTGATATGCACAGCAGTTGTGCTTATTTATTAAAGCCCTTTACTCTTTTCTCATCCTCGGTAACAGCCACTGGAGCTTGCACAACCCTCTATGCCATTGAGGAAAATGGGAACCCTGGAGCAGACTTTGACCCTGAGAAAGAGGAAGGGGAAACTCAGTTCCTCATCAAGTGGAAAGGCTGGTCCTACATCCACAACACCTGGGAGAGCGTGGACTCCCTCACTCAGCAGAAAGTCAAAGGGATCAAGAAGCTGGAAAACTTCAAGAAGAAAAACGATGAGCTTAACGCTTGGTTAGTTCTCACACAGATGACATCTTTCCATTTTTATATCATCTCTAGAAGAAACTGGCATTTTAAAGCATGAGTGCCATTTTTACACACAAGATTCTGACAGCAAATGTGTATATTACAATATTATGTTTTTTTTTTAGGTTGAACAAAGCATCACTGGAAGATTTAGAATATTACAATTGCCAGCAAGAGCTAACCAATGACCTGAGCAAGCAATTCCAGATATTAGAGAGAGTGATCGGTAAGTCAAAATGGCCAATTCTGTGGAATATTGCATAATAGTGTTTCTTATTAATAATTTATCTATGCACATGTGGTCATTATTATTTTTAAATTCATGTGCCCCCATAATATTAAATAAAAATAACTTGATGAAAAATGGTTTACAAAAAATGTTTACTGGTGGAAAGGCTGTCAATCACATGAAATCACAGCAGTAATAAACCACCATCCAATCAATTCACAATGGACACAATCAAGTCCTGTCCTATATTTTTTTTTCTTCTTCGTTTTACTCGGATGTGTCAAAATAGGGAAGAAAAAAACATTGCAACTTCTGTCAATGCCAACTATAATGAGACAAGTCTCTGATTCTCACCATGGATGTATTTAGTTGATTAAAAATGCAGTTAAAACTGTATGTTTAGCAAATTTATTCAAATTTTATTAATTTTAAAAACGTAATTTATTCCTGTGATCAAAGCTGAATTTTCAGCTTCATTACTCCAGTCTTCAGTGTCACGTGATTCTTCAGAAATCATTCTAATATGCTGATTTGCTGCTCAAGAAACATTATAATTATTTTATTTGATATATTTTAGGATTCTTTGAATAGAAAGTTTAAAAGAATAGCAAAATCTGTAACATTAATTTATTTAATATTGCTTTTGATCATTTTAATGTAAGTTTTGACTGATAGTGGTTGCTTTTTGCCTGTTATGATCTCTGACTCATTTTCTTTTTCTCTTTTTAATCAGCAACAAGAACAGGGAAATCACAAGCTCATTCAGATTTACCTTGTAAGTTCACTGCTTTTGTGTGCACTATTTCTTATTTACTTGGCCAAAGGAGATGTTTACTACTCATATAATTTCTTATATTTTGCAACAGCCCATAAAACCTCTTCCACTGAGCCAGAGTACCTGTGTAAGTGGATGGGGCTGCCGTATGCAGAGTGCACATGGGAGGATGGCGGATTAATCAAAAAGAAATTCGAAGCCTGTGTTGATAGTTTCCTACACAGAAATGCTTGCAAGACAATCCCTTCCAAAGACTGCAAGGTGAGAATGAGAGTGTGTTTAGGAAAAAGGGTGATGCATCGCCACGCTGTGTTATAGTTATGTGAACCCTGTCATCTTTGTTTGCTCAAATGGAAGGTGTTGAAACAGAGGCCAAGATTTCAGCCCTTGAAGAAGCAGCCTTCTTATATTGGAAATGAGACCCTTGAACTCAGAGATTACCAGTTAGATGGAGTGAACTGGCTCGCCCACTCCTGGTGCAGGTATGTAACATACATGTGGAGTTTTTAGACTGGAGCATTTAATACTTTGCATTAGGGATGTCAAAGTACAGCTGGTTGCTTTATATTTGTGTCACAATGATATTTTTAGTATAAACCAGTGGTTCTTAAATGGTTGGGCCATGGTCATTAAGCTGCGATCCAAATGTTTAGGATTTCTGAAAAATGCTTGACGGACACAAGTACCATCCCACTTAACACACACATAAATTGTAAGAATATCACTAACACTGATGAATACCAGTATAAAGCCCTATTCAGATGGGACAGTTTTTTTTTGTTGTTGTTTCTTTGACCACACACTCAGTGACTCACTTTTGGTTCGCAACCTATCAGTTGAGAAACATTACTGTAAATGAATCCTAATAAATGTTGTGTTTTATTAATTATTAATTAAACAACAGTGTTGACGAGAAGTGCTTTTTTATGACTGTTTACTCATTGAAATAACAAGTTATATTAACACTGTAGAAATACTTGAAGCTAACCGTAATGTTTTTGTGGTTCATTTAATTAAAATGTAATTGGTTAATATTGATATTTGTATTAATTGATTAAAGAAATGAATTGTTGAAAAGAGAATAATCGTGACAACCCTACTGGTTATTATCACTGTTTTTAGGACTATTGATATGTTTATAATTTAGATATTAGTATACTATAATGTATTTATTTATACTATTATAGTGCTTATTTTTAATTGGCTTTTATTTTTTTTATATTTTCTGTTTTACTTTTACTTAAATATTTAGTAATTATTATTATATATTTTTTTCTAAATATTTCCCTTTAGCTTCATTGATTTTTAGTTCAGTGTTGGCAATTATAGTACTTAGTTACAACATTTCCAATTTGTTTAACGTTTTCATCTGATATTTTATTTTATTTGAGCTTTATTTCAATTAAAATTTCAATTTTTAATTTATAGTTCAAGTTTAGTTTAAAATAACAAGAGTACATGGTTCTCTTGCTTTCATTTTAGTTTGTGATCATTTAAGGATAGTTGAGTCCTTGTACATTTGTGTTGTCTTCATCTCTGGTTTCTGTTTTGTTTTGTAGGTGTAACAGTGTTATCTTGGCTGATGAAATGGGCCTGGGAAAGACCATTCAGACTATCTCCTTCCTGTCCTACCTATTTCATCAGCACCAGCTTTATGGTCCCTTCATCGTGGTGGTGCCTCTGTCAACCCTTACCTCCTGGCAGAGGGAGTTTGAGACTTGGGCTCCAGATATGAACGTAGTGGTGTACTTAGGAGACGTTACAAGTAGAAAGACGGTAAGCTAGCACACATGCTGAGACAATTCAAGTGCACGGAGAAAAAAAAGAACTATTTTGACGTGTAACGCTCTGTTTTTGACCAGATCCGGGACTACGAATGGATCCACCAGCAGACAAAAAGGATCAAGTTCAATGCACTTTTGACCACATATGAAATTCTACTGAAGGACAAGGTATAGGAATCTTTGATTTAATCTTTTGAACCGACTCTGTCTCATGGAAATGAGTTGTTCTTCATTATTTACACGTTACTGAGTCAAGGATTGTTTGTGTGTGCAGGGAGTGCTGGGGAATATAAACTGGGCTTTCCTCGGAGTTGATGAAGCTCACCGGCTTAAGAATGACGACTCGCTGCTATATAAAACTCTGATCGACTTTCGGTCCAATCACAGGCTGCTCATTACTGGGACCCCACTTCAGAACTCACTCAAAGAGCTGTGGTCCCTTCTGCACTTTCTTATGCCTGACAAGTAGGTACTCACAGTCAGGGTTTGAAAATACAAAGTCATTTTTGCCATTTGAAGTCCACCAGAAAATAATTACATAGATAAATATATTAGAGCTGTCAAACGATTAATCGCGATTAATCACATCCAAAATAAAGTTTGTGCTTACATAATATGTGGGTGCACTGTGTATAATATAAATACACACACATGCTTGTATATATTTAAGAAATATTTTCATGTGTATATACTGTATAGAGATTTATATACAATATATATTATATATAAATATGAATATTTTATATTTAAATAATTTTCCTAAATATACATGTGTAATTATACACAGTGCACCCAGATATATATGTAAACACAAACTCTTATTTTGGATGTGATTAATCACGATATATATGTAACGGCTATCAAAAAGTTAAAATATTAACTTAAAAGTTTTTAAAATATTAATATTAATTCTTTTTAACACAATGCTTTAGAATGAATTTTTATTGTGAAAGCACTGTACAAATATATGTGTATTTATTTAGATATTAGGGTTGAAAAAATGATATAAGAATATTAAATTGACTAAAAATATTTTCTAAAAATACACTACAGTACTGAAAAACATAATTTTTTTATGGCCATCAAAATGTTCATTTTTTTTTTTAAAATAAATTTATTAGTCTTTTTTAACATATTGTTTTAGAATTATATTTGTTGAGAGAGCGCTAAAATAAAAGATAAAAGAAAAATATTTTTACAAAAATGTATGTACCGAAAAAAATTTTTTGTCGTCAGTGTTAAAATGTTCATCTAACATTTTATTTTTTATAAATATATTTGTCTTTTTAACCCGTTTTAAAAGGATATTGTGAAAGCGCAGTACAAATAAATTTGACTTTGAATACGTTTCTGTTTACTTAGCTTAGACATGTAAAATTAATATTCGGTAGAAAAAAACAAACGAAAAAATATTTTCAGTATTTTATATATAATATAATATTAACTAAATTTAATATTAACACTACCATTCAAAAGTCTGGGGACTGTATGCTTTTCAAGAAATTAATTATTTCAGTGTTCTGTTCAGCAAGGATGCATTTAATTGATCAAAAGTGACAAAAGATTTCTTTTTCAAATAAATGCAGTTCTTTTAAACTTTGTCATACATTTTCCCCTCTTCTTTTATGAACATTTTCCTCATCTGCATATTAGAATGATTTCTGAAGGATCATGCGACACGTCTGCATGATGCTGAAAATGTTGAGGGATAAATTATATTTTTTAGAGATTTTAAATCATCAGTAATCATTTCAAAATATTACTGTTTTTACTATATTAATGATCAAAGAAATATAGCCTTAGTGAGCATAAGAGACTTCTTTAAAAAAAAACATGAAAAAATCTTACTTTAAGAATTCAAGAATTCATTCTTCAATTTAAGAAGCTCACAGAGTATAAATTGCTTATTAAATATATACTTATGTAGCTGTCTTTATATTTAAGGAAGGGGGTCATAATATTTGGCATCAACTTTAAAACCCTTGATTTTGACTTTGCCTCCACTTAGGTTTGAGTCCTGGGAGGATTTTGAGGATGAGCATGGTAAAGGCAGGGATAATGGTTATCAGAGCCTACATAAAGTTCTGGAACCTTTCCTACTGCGTCGTGTCAAGAAAGACGTGGAGAAATCCTTGCCGGCTAAAGTGGAGCAAATCCTCAGAGTCGACATGTCTGCCCAGCAAAAACAGTACTACAAGTAAGCGCTGTTTTATCCCATTTAATGCCTCTTTCCAAGGCTGTGCGCTTTCTCTAAATCGAGTAACTCTTTGATTGAGCCAAAGTTTGGTTCCAGTCTCAGACGGCACGCAGTTGGAATGCAAGTGTTTAGAGAACGTCTGCTCATCTCATCATTGTTCACTTGTAGTCTTAATGTAATGTTTGACTTTTTTAGATGGATACTAACAAGAAACTTCAAAGCCTTGTCCAAAGGCACCAGAGGCAGCTCTTCTGGCTTTCTCAACATCGTCATGGAGCTGAAGAAGTGTTGTAATCATGGTTTCCTCATCAAACAACCAGAGGATGGTGAGAATGATAAAGTAGAAGAGCACCTACAGGTATGACTGTCCTAGATTGGAATTCAATGGGATTTTTCATAGGAGAATGTCATTTTCAGGATGTTTTTGATATTTGTTCAGTCCTTGGTGCGTGGCAGCGGGAAACTGGTTCTCCTGGACAAGCTTCTCACACGACTGAGGGAGAGAGGCAACCGCGTGCTCATCTTCTCTCAGATGGTCCGCATGTTGGACATCCTTGCTGATTACCTGGCTATGAAACGATATCCGTTCCAGGTATGAACTGAATGAAAGTGTTTATCTGTTACAGCTTCAAAGTAAAGACGTGGACCCTTATTAGAAGGATGTGTACTAGTAAAAAGCTGTGTGCAAATTGGTGTCTGAAAAAATTATTTTCCATATCAACCCACGTGCCTAAATCTTGTTCTGATTGCAAATCTGTGCCAATGAGGTGATAAGAGACCGTTTTGGTTTCAAACCATTTTCAGTGGTTTCAAATTTCACATACGCATTTAATTTTACTTTTACTTTTTTAAATAAAATGTGCCTAAAAAACACAGATGCGACTTATCTGGGTTATTGTTTTTCTCTCAACAATGCAATTTTTGTGGGGAAAGTATGGTACCTGTTTTTGTGCGTTACAGAGTACTCAATTACATTGAATAATACGAATACCCTTCCCTAGTGTCCTTATTCAGATGAGAATGTGCAGGTTTCCATCTAATGTTTTTGTAAACTATGAAGACGATTGACATTCAGTGTTGTGTGTATGGCCCTGGTGACTTTAGGAATCATGTGTCAGGGTTGCAGTATGTTTGCCTTGACAGCAAGTTCCCCAAGCCTATTTTTACCCCCCAGTTATTTTTTGATCGGTGCAGCTTTGAGCATTAGCACAGCTTGCACCTCAATGTTGTTTTGGTCTTGCAAATCTGTCGTCATAATTTCGTGGTGACTCGGGGCGTTTTTAGGATTTTATGGGAACTTATCTAGCTGAGGTGCCCAAGTTTGGTCAAAGTGCCATGCTTGACATTCATTAAGCGTATCTTTGTTTTCTCTAATGTTCAGCGTTTGGACGGCTCCATCAAGGGAGAAATCCGAAAACAAGCACTGGACCACTTTAATGCAGAAGGCTCTGAGGTAAGAATATAAAATGTGGCATGCCTGTTTGTTATGTTTGGGCAGAGCTTCACTGTCTGGATACATTTGCTAGGGTTGTGATGTTCCAGTCAGAGCTCACTTGACATTGCACTTTTCTTGTTCTGGGAATGCTTGATCCATGGGAAGTACTGGCCTTATGTGATTATTAGGGCTGTCAATTTACGTTCGAAAACCGATTGCACAATCGATCGGACCAACCAACACACATTTCGAAAACTAAAATAGGGAATTGATTTTAACAGCCTTCACTAGGTGTGCGTCCAGCTCGTCACGATACGCCAGCAGCGAACTCGCGTCACACAGCAACTGCTGACTCGGATTTTCGAATGGGATGAGTCGGATTTTCGAATAGTCGAACTGCGTTCGAAATTTGATCATAAAATTGCTTTTTCAAATGTCGTATATTTTCGCAGAATTCCAATGTAACATAATTGACGGCGTGCCTACTGTGACAGATCGTGCAGCAGTGTATTTTTCTGTATTTTCCTGAGACACAAGGTCTCTAACATGAATGAAACCCCCTACTGCGCGATCTAAGACAAACAACAAAAAAAGTGCATTGTTGTGACCACTAACAGAGGTGGGTAGTAACCTTTTTTGTCTATGGTTGTAACCATCTATAGTAGTAACAAAGTAGGCTACATTTACTTTCTTACGTAGGGCGACGTTCTTCTCGTTACTTTATTTTAATGCAATACATGCAACTCTATCTTTTTATGGGCATGAACGATGCTCGGTTTACAAATGAATCACTCTTTTGAGTCGATTCTGTTCAAAGACTTATTAAAAAAGTTGGCAGATCTGTCTAAATCGGTTCGTAAATCAGTTTGAATGATCAGAGAACAATGAACAATGTTCTCTTTCTTTGTGTTATCTGCACCTAGATACAGTATATCCCTTTTATTAGTCTACAAAAGACTTTTGACTGCTTGAAACTACTTGTTCTTTTGCTTTTTTGTATCCCTGCTTATTGACAGTCGGATCAAGCGCAGTGCGTTATGGGTGTAGAAGTTTTTCTATATTTTTGGCAAAAGAGAACACCACTGTTTTTTTTTTTTTTTTGGATGTTTTCTCTAGTCATGGAGCACTGATTTTAAAAAAAGAAAAGAAAAATCACCTTTCTACTGCATAGACAGCCAAAGGTTGTTTAGATGCCCATCAGTGAATTCCCCCTACTTAGAATAGGAGGTATATATACGTATTAAATATAAAGAGACAAGCATTTGGCACTTGTTCTCACTGCCCATCTGTGTCGTCTTCAGGACTTTTGTTTCCTGCTGTCCACCCGAGCTGGAGGGCTTGGGATTAACCTGGCCTCTGCCGACACAGTGGTTATCTTTGACTCGGACTGGAACCCACAGAATGATCTTCAAGCCCAGGCCAGAGCCCACAGGATTGGCCAGAAAAAGCAAGTAAGTAGAGCTCAAACCTTTGACTTAATGTGTAACTTCCCTTATTGCTGAATGAGCGAAGTAGCAGTAATTGAAATGTATTTGGCTTTTTTGCATAGGTAAATATCTATCGTCTGGTCACAAAAGGCACTGTGGAGGAAGACATTATTGAAAGAGCGAAAAAGAAGATGGTTCTAGACCATCTTGTCATTCAGAGAATGGACACAACTGGGCGAACCGTACTGGATAACAACTCTGCAAATTCAAAGTGAGAACCGCAAAAATTAAATCTAATTTCTCTGGTCAAAATGTTTTAAGCATTCCTTGAAATGACTAAACATTTATTACATAATAATTAATACCTGTTTGTTGGCCATTTTCAGTTCAAACCCCTTCAATAAAGAAGAACTGACAGCAATCTTGAAGTTTGGAGCAGAGGATCTGTTCAAGGAACCTGAGGGAGAGGAATCAGAACCACAGGAAATGGACATTGATGAGATCCTGCGGCTTGCTGAAACCAGAGAGAGTGATCAGGGATCTAGTGCCACCGATGAGCTTCTGTCACAGTTTAAGGTACTCGGGAGTCTATTAAATCTTTTAATCTTAATAGGGTTTCTTGAGGGTTTTTGAAAGTCTTAATCGTCCTTTCACCCACAAATTAAGGCCTTAAAGTGTCCATTTAAAAAGAAGAAACAATTTTACATATTATGATTGCATGGATTACAACATGAATAGTTATAACAAAAAAAAATATGTTGCTTATTTTTTCTCTAACAGTGTAGAGGTAGTGATTTATTTTGAAAGTCAGTTGCCCCTTTTGACACAGCCCAGCATGAACTGTGTGCTTTATTTTCTGGCAGGTGGCTAACTTTACCATGGATGAAAGCGCACCAGATCTTGAGGAGAGGGCTGTGCGTGACTGGGATGATATAATTCCAGAGGATCAGCGGAAAAAGGTGGAGGAAGAACAGAAGCAGAAGGAGATGGAAGACATCTACATGCTGCCCAGAAGCAGAAGCTCCAACAAGAGGGTGAGGAGGTGCTTCTAGGTTACCTGAGCTGGTTATTGTCTGTTTTGGGTAATGTTGGTTGAACACTGTAATCTGCTGTCATTGGAGCTCTTCTGTTGGGAGAAATCACATATCAATAGTAGAGGCTTGAATGTCCATGGCTCACATCATGTGAGAGGAATTACGAGCTGAGCCAAACACCTCCCGAGCTCCCGATAATTTTTAATCATTTAAAGAGATTTGTGGTTCGGCCTGAATTTGACCAGTGTATAGACTCCCTTATTCCCAAATCATACAACATACATACATAGGTACATCATACACAACCACATCACGCTACTAGCAACTGTGTACACAGCAATAGAGGTGCAGGGATGATGTCAGAAACCAGAAGACTAATTTGTCCCTAGTTCCTTTGAGATTTTCCTTTGGGATTTTTCAAATTATGAGTAAAAAAAGCCCAAGATACTTGGACATTTTGTTCTACAACATAAATTACACACACCCATACCAAAAACTCAAAAAAAGCATTTTTAAAATGCACTTTTTTTGAAAACGGTACCGTTATCGTCTCTGTGTAAACTACAAAATGCGAATTTGTGAAAAGGTGACCTCATGCGTATTACATGTTCAGTCTATAGGCGCGCAGGTCTGCGTGAATGGGGATTGTTTTACCGCTGTCATCTTAACGTGAAAAAACATTTACATTGTTGTGTTGTAAACTTGCCCTTGGATACTGAAAGCGCTCTGTTTATTGCTGTTTCGTTGTTCCTCTTTATTATTTAGGATTTGCTTGTATGTTTTGAAACTATATTTGAAAATTCATAACATACAATGTTTTAATTTTCAATTTGTAATTTTTAAAACATAGCTACTTATACTTACATGAGTAATTACACATTTGTTTTTGTTTTTTTTTACAAATAAATGTAAGATTTAAAGTCAGAAAACTAATTAATTAATAAGAAAAAAAATGTAAGAATCTAATCAATATTCTATTTGGAATCAGATCATATCTCCCAGAATCGATATTGAATCAGATCATGAGGTGACTAAAGATTATCACCCGTTATTTCTGCATTTTACATGTGTGTGTGAGTGAACATTCTAAATGTATGTACATAGCAGACAGTTGTGTGAAGTGCTCCCTGTGGCTTTTCCGTGCTTTTATCCTCTCCTGTGAGCCGGATCTGTAATATCTTGCCCAGACTGTAATGACTCATTAGATTTTATAGCCACGCGCTGCATTCCCATGTGGTGGCAGCATATGTTGAAGTATGCGGTGTCGTAGCTTTTGGAAATGAGTCATTAAGTTTTACAGCGCAGTGGACTCCCCGGCGATAAGGCCGTGTGTATTTGCAGCCACATGCTCATTACTCTACGCCAGAGATGATTTAATCCAGAGCAGATCAAGAGGCGTCCACAAAAAAATTCACGTGAAACCACTTTTTCAATATTCCTAACACTTTTTTTGTTTTTCTATGCAGAGAGGACGGATAAACACAGTCTGCATTGATACGTCATGGCACATTGAGTAAAAGCAGTATTATTATGTTTTTAGGCGCAGGCTAATGACAGCGACAGTGACGTGGGATCTAAACTGAAGCACAGGTCCTCGGGTTCAGATAGTGAAACGGATGACAGCGAGGATGACAAACGACCAAAGCGGAGAGGCAGGCCGAGAGCTCGCAAAAACAACGTGGAGGGATTTACTGACGCAGAGATCCGCAGGTAATATAACAGAACAATCAAATGAGTCTTTGCTGTAAACATTGCAATTACTTAATGGTCTATTTATTATAGGTTCATTAAGGCATACAAGAAGTTTGGAGCTCCGCTTGAGAGGTAAGAAATGCACCGCTATGAATAAAATATGTAGTCCATTTAGAAGCAGTAGTGCTGAAATGGTTATGGCGTTTTCTACAGGTTGGAGGCGATTGCCCGTGACTCTGAGCTGGTGGATAAGTCCATCGCAGACCTGAAGCGACTGGGGGAACTGGTACACAACAGCTGTGTGACTGCAGTGCAGGAGCATGAGGAGCACTTGAAAGAAAACCCTGTGGAAGGTTTGTATGTGAATGCTAATATGCTGAGTAAAAATACTGATTTAATTATGTTTGGTCTTTTAATTTGTTTCATTTCTTTGTTGCAGCTAAAGGGCCGGGAAAAAGACGAGGCATTAACATAAAGATCTCTGGGGTTCAGGTCAATGCGAAGTCCATTATCCAGCACGAAGAGGAGTTTGAACCGCTGCATAAATCTGTGCCTCCAAATCCTGCTGAAAGGAACAAGTGAGTCAAGATTTGAAACACAATTTTTTTTTCATAGTAAAGTACATAGTGTTTGCAACGCACGGTTAGACACACTGCACTCAGTAACTCTGTAAGTGGAGACTTAATTAAACCACTTGAATTTGATTTGATAAGTTTCAGAGTCGGAATAAAGATCCATTCCAGAGTCAAAATTTATTTGAGAATGCCTTTTATATAACAATTCAATTAAGGCTATTAATGTAGCAAAGCGAATCTAGAATACTTTTGTTTTCAGGATTATAATTATCTGACTCATTTAGTGTAAAATACATACAACATATAGGATGATTTTTATAATGTTTGAATTACCACCACTTTATTTTACAGAATTATTAAAGTTACTAAAAATATTATTTAATCAATAGATTGCCTCTAAAGTTATATTTGTCTGCTAGAATTTATAAAAATTATAGAAAGTTGTCTGGACACAATGTAGTATATTTTGACTGTATTAAACTAATTTTGGAAAAAGATATATTTCCAAACAGTCCAAATAGCCTTAATTAGTCAAAATTAACTAATGATAACGTATGGACTAATGGAATTCCTCTGTGTGACTAGATTTTATTGTGCAATTTTAATTTTATTTTTTTTCTCGGTGCATGGCCAATTCAATTCTAATTCCAGCTAATGAAGGGTTTGTTTCAGATTTTTTGTACACCCTGATCCATTCCCTTAAGAATGAATAGAATGCAACCGAAGAGAGTGAGTAACGTTTTCTTTCTTTGTTGGCCAGATTTCAGCTGACCTGTCGGGTCAAGACTCCACACTTTGACGTAGACTGGGATATTCATGATGACACACAGCTGTTATTGGGTATCTATGAGCATGGCTACGGCAACTGGGACCTGATCAAGACCGACCCTGATCTCAAACTTTCTGAGAAGGTACATTGAGTCAAATGAATGCTTCCTCGCAGTCAAAAGACTGACAATAACCTAACCTGACCTCAAATGCCTTGTTGTCTTCATTTGTAGATTCTCCTAGATGACCCTGATAAGAAGCCTCAAGGAAAGCAGTTGCAGATGCGAGCAGACTACTTGCTTAAGATGCTGAAGAAGGAGCAAGAAAGCCAAGATGCTGTTAAAGCAGGAGATGAGGTAGAGATCATAGGCATCTAGGCCATTTTAAACTACTAAATTTGCACTTTTGTTTGACATGCAGGTTTTTATTCTTAGGATTGGGGTAAGAGTTAGATTGCCACATGGCCAAAAAAGTAATCTAGTAGAGTTCAGTTTCATGTTCATGTTTTATGACATTTTCATTCTTTGTATCTTCCCACTTCCCAGATCAAAACCAAAAAGAGGAAACCTCGAAAGAAGAACAAGGCCCCTAACAATGATCTGGTCAATGAAAACGCCTCTCCTCGTCTCTCCGACAACCCATCAGAAGAGGGAGAGGTGAAGGTAAATGCATCTTTTCACCTATATAACAAACTCTACTTGTTAATATAGGGATTTACCGACGCATAATCCACAGCACTAACCAGTTAGGCGGCTTTTTTTTTGTAATTCTCTGATTTTCCAGGATGATGGAGCTGAAAAATCACCCACAAAGAAGAAACAGAAAAAGGATAACAAAGAAAACAAAGAAAAAACAGGAACTACTAAAAAAGAAAAGGAGGCGGACAAAGACAAAAAGCGCTCCAAGTCCAAAAAAGAGAAGGTACTTTATATGTTGGCAGTCAGTGGTGTTGCGTTTCATCATGAGAACGTTTCGTTTAGTAGCCTGAACTTAGGTATGATGTTTCACTGTCCTGTGCATAGTGGTTGTTAGTTTCTTAGACAACAAGTTGACTCAAACTTAGATTTAAACTATACTGGTATTAGAATGAAATTCTCTGTTTTATAAATATATTATTTTCTTTTTTTTTGAAGCTCCAGATAGTTTTATTTTTTATATACATCCAGGTTTGGTCAGTCTAAATCTGTGCTTAAGTTATATCTTGTGTGAATATGTCTCTCATCAGCTCACCTTGTCCATTTTTTAGGCCAAACCAGGAGGAAAAGGAAAGAAAGCTCAGGGCCCCGTGCACATTACTGCAGGAAGTGATCCTGTACCAATTGGAGAGGAAGATGATGAGCTGGACCAGGAAACATTTAGCATTGTGAGTGTTAAAATTCCCCTTTCTTCACGTCATTCATTACTTTAGCAGGCAATGATCTCTGATGGGAATGTATGAAGTACTTGCAATGTCCTGAGTTGAAAATTGATTCGTGGTGTAATGTGTGTGCGCAGTGCAAAGAGAGAATGAGGCCGGTAAAGAAGGCTCTGAAGCAGTTGGATAAGCCAGACGAAGGGCTGTCTGTACAGGAGCAGTTACAGCACACTCGTACCTGCCTATTGAAGATCGGAGACCGCATCACAGAGTGCCTTAAAACGTACAATGACCCTGAGCACGTCAAGATCTGGCGCAGGTATCTCAAATGGGCATTATACATCCAATTCCAGGGGTTCTAGTTATATTTAGATATAATATTCAACCCCAGTTTTGTTTAATTTTTCAGAAACCTCTGGATTTTTGTGTCCAAATTTACTGAGTTTGGCGCCCGGAAACTGCACAAGCTGTATAAGATGGCTCAGAAGAAGCGCTCGCAGGAGGAAGAGGTAAATCCATCGTTCTCAATGTCTTTCTTCTCCTCGTGTACAACTTACTCACCTGCTCCTCGTATTTCACACAGAAAGAGCAAAAGAAGAAGGATGATCCTTCCAGGAAAAAACCCTTCAGACCTGAACCGTCTGGATCTAGTCGAGACTCTACAGGTGCCCAGCCCACAACAAAACCCCATCCTCAGCCTGGACCTCCCCCTCACTCCCACCACAGAGATCAATACAACCATCCCAATAAAAGGCACTTTCCTAATGATGGTGAGAGATGCAACATCTGCTTGTTTGACGTCCGATGTTACTGTTCTTCGGGTCCGAATGCTCTATCAGATCTAAAAATCAAACAATAAGTGTAGCAGGTTGTGCTGTAGTACTGTGCTTTTTGAACAGCCATAAATTATGTAATTTATGATTCCAGTTGTCATTTTTATGATCTCATTTGGTACCTTGTTCATCTATTAACAGATAGGGGAGATTGGCAAAGAGACCGTAAATACAACTACCCAGGGAACAGCAGTCAGCCCTGGCAAGGGGATCGGCATCACCCATATGAGAGTCACAGGTACAAGGACCACCACTATGGCGACCGTCGCCCTCATGGTGACTACCGCAGCTCAGGAGGTTACCGTAACAGCAGTTCCCCTCGCAAACGAGCCTACGACCAGTATGGCAACGATAGAGATCATCGCGGCCATCGAGACTATTATGACAGGTAAGAAAGGGGGGCTTTTTATTAAAGCTACATTATGTAACTTTTTTTTTAATAACAAAATTTAATAAGGAGCGATTATATGATAAAACCTTTCTCCAAACGTGTTTTTGCCTTAACCTAAATGACTATGGTAAGCCTATAATAATTTATTTATATTTTATTACACTTTATACTTTCATCGTTCATCCGCAGTTTACCTGTACAAGTGATGCTACAATTTTGCGTTACTCCCTAAAAAGTAACTAATTGCGTTACTTGGTTACTTAATCGAAAATAATGCATCGTTACTTCTTTCTTACCTAGGCTAGGCTTGCTTATTGTAAAAATAGTTCTATTTTTTGCATATATTAAAGGAGTAGTTCACTTTTGAAAAACTTTTGCTGATAATTTACTCACCCCCATGTCATCCAAGATGTCCATGTCGTTCTTTCTTCGGTGGAAAAGAAATTAAGGTTTTTGATGAAAACATTCCAGCATTTTTCTTCATATAATGGACTTCAGTGGGAACCAAACAGTTCAAAGGTCCAAAAGACACTTTCATTACAAACTGCAAACTGTTCAAAGGGCTTTAAACGATTCCAGACGATGAATAAGGGTCTTATCAAGTCAAACGATCTCTCATTTAATAAAAAAATAACAAAGTTTAAGTTTTATAAGCTCAAATTGCTCGTCTTGCTCTGTTCTGTGACGCACGTTTGTGACTCTCCTGTTCAAACTCGTTCATCAAACTGAACAAATCTTTTTCCGATTCATTTGGTTCATTCAACTAACTAAACGAACGAATTGACTTGGAAAAATTTTTGTTCATTTTGATGAACGAGTTCGAACAGGAGAGTCACAAACGTGCATCACAGAACAGAGCAAGACGACCATTTGAGCTTATACAACTTTAAAAAAAAAGCGATCGTTTCGTTTGATAAGACCCTTATTCATCGTCTAGAATCGTTTAAAGCCCTTTGAACAGTTTGCAGTTTGTACTGAAAGTGTCATTTGGACCTTGAACCGTTTGGTTCCCACTGAAGTGCATTATATGGAGAAAAATGCTGGAATGTTTTCATCAAAAACCTTAATTTCTTTTCGACTAAAGAAAGAAAGACATGGACATTTTGGATGACATGGGGGTGAGTAAATTATCAGCAAAAGTTTTTGGAAAAGTGAACTTCTCCTTTAAGGCCCTTTCACACCAAAAGTGAAATGAATAAGCCTCAGGCTGAAGGAAATGCAAAATCAGTCCTGTACAGTAGAGGGCAAACAAACCTTTCAGATGTGCTGCCTTTCTGAATTGCAGGAGAAGAAACACTTTTACTTCGGGAATAAAAAAAATGTAAAGTCACTTTTGCTTATTAGTGTGGTTGACTTGGTTTACTCATTACTTGGAAAAAGTAATCTTATTACCCCAATGTTTTCATCAAGTCAAAACAAGCTACTTCCTCACAAGATTATATTTTTTAGGAATCTGTCTTTTGGAGGAGTTTGGATGTTGTTAGTGAAATTCACTCTGAAAAGGCGTTCACCACCACTCACATAATGACCAAAACATTGCAACTGTAGCTGTGCTTCAACCAAAGGCCAAAAGTTACATCGTGTAGCTATATATTTGTTAACGGCAACATGACAAATGTCTGTTCTCATGTACAAAACTGTTTTGTTGCATGTAGAGCTGTAGCATCAAAATGTATCTTTGTTTTCAGACATCCTGACCCTAAGAGGAGGCGTTCGGATGAGTACCGCTCCCCGAACTACCACCAAGGGGGGGGAGGGCATCCACAGGACTTCAGAAGGATGCCTGACCACAGAAGCCCCCCTGGAAACCATGGCCCCATGGGGCCTGATCACTACCGCCCCTTCCACCCAGACAAACCCCCACCCCTGATTGACCCCCGTTCCCCTCAGTCTCAGAAATCCCCCCTTGAGCCGATCTCGCCTGCTTTGGAAAGAACTGCAGAGCAGAAACCTGTGACGGACTTTAATTGGAACAACAGGAAGACGTGAAGTGAATATGTAGTGCAGAGATGGTCTGTACTGCCAAAGGAAGTGGCAGAAAGGCAATAAGTGGAGGAGACGTAACCAGCCACCACCAAACTCCTCTTAATCGCCACTGTGTCCTCCGCTCTCTTCTAGGTTTCATGACGAGGTTAAGTCTGGCATTTTGGACTGAGGAGAAAGAACAAGGCATGGTTAGTCCTGTGGACTATGCTGTTGAAGCACGCCTGAGTTAGAAAGTGCCTCATGTATTTGGTCTTTGTTGAGAGTCATTAGGAGAAAGGGACTATCTGCAAAGCAAACTTTACTTTGACGTTCATGTCTTTTTGTTATTTTGGTTTGTGCAAAAAAGGATTATTTCATGAAAGTAGCCTTTGCGGGAGGAATCATTTTAATTGCACCTTCAATGTTCTGTTGAGCTATTCGGTTTGGTTTTGCTCTCTACAATGCAGACCCCTGTGAATGTACGTCATTTTGAGGGGGAATTACATGTAGGCCTACGTTTTTTTTGTCTTTTGATATTTCTTATTATCATATAGGAGTATTTGTGATGAGCAACAACTGCAGCAATTATTCAAATAGTTTTTCTCCAAATTATTGAATCAGCTAAATGTGTTTTCGCTATCGCAGACCCGCCTTTTGTTAATATTGTAATGCATAGATGCTCTGGTGGAGGATAGTAGCCTTGTTTAAAAAAAAAAGAAAAAAGAAGGAAATCAGGCTGAACAGTATTCAGGGTCTATGTAGACCTTGTCAGAACACTAGATAATCATAACACGTAAGCTATCTTTGTCTTTATTTTCTTACGACTGTAACACTTGGCGCCACTCAAGTCCACTTTATGGTCAGTGCTTGTACTGTTGCAACTTTTTATTGCACTAAAAGAACAGTACTTGCTTGTTTTTGACTATGTAGTGATGGTAGACAATTACCTGAATTTGATTTTCATGTTTTGTTGAGTTTTCTCCGTATGAGTGTGCTGAAACACTGATACCGTTGACCTTTAAGTGGAAATGTGAGTACTGTATGAGTGGGCGGGTGTCGAAAGCTATTTTTGGTGAACCAGATTTTGTGCCAAAACTGACAAGACTGGCATGCTGGTAAATACCATTCATTGTTTATTTGATGTGTTTCTCCATCTGTGCCTTATTCTTGTGTAGATTCAAACACCGGATTGATATGAGGAAGACTAGCAGTATTATGCTATGTACAATTTCAAAACATTTGCCAGGATGGATTTTTAACTAGGTGCATGTTAAGCCAGCTCTGGTGAGTGGGGAACAAAGCTCAATTCCAAAAGATGATGGTAGGAGAACAAGCTGGTGAAATGTGGACAGGTTTGCTATGAAATACTTGATGTGTTCAATTTTTCCCACCCAAGCTCCTGCTCACACTCCACAGACATGTTAAGCTTTGAAACAAGCCAATTTAAAGTAATTTATAATTGTGAAAAGCCACTGTTCAGATTAATTGTACTGTACATATGTTTATAGACCTATATGTATTAAACTTTCCTACATCATGGACAATCTTTGTTGTTATTGTTCTTCAGATAAAACTAGTTTGATGGAACCTACAATGTCAATTATGGTGGTTTTTTAATGATTATTATTTAGGACAATCTCCTAAATGGTTAAAGTAAATAAAAAAATGACGTTTTTGCCTAAAACTGTACCTATATTGCGCTTTTTACAATACAGATTGATTCAAAGCAACTTTACAGTGACGACAGGAAAACAATACAACGAAGTTTGTCAAGGGATATTTAGAAGTTCAGTGATGGTTAATTTCTGTTGTTTAACAGTTATTCATTTTGTTAATTTATCTAAACAGCCGTTATGGGCAGTCATGGGCAGATCGCAGATCAATGAGATTTGTCTCGGCTGTTCGCGCGCTTCACTCAAGCTGCACGAGACGAGTATGGATAGCTACTCAGAGGAATAGCGGGGATTGCTGAGGTGAGAGACATACTTCACTACAACATTTTGTCGTTTTTCAGCACTTTTTCTTCTTGAAAATCCAGAGTTTCAAGAAGATCAGAGAAACTCGACCCGAAAAAAACGACAGGGAGGGATACCTGTCTCCAAGTTTCTCTAAGTTTCTCCAATCTTCTCAAAACTCTGGATTCTGATAGAGGGCCATGAGACTTAGACCTGAGTGCAAAAATGGAGGCTCTAGACCCTTCCAGAGCTGAGATATTTATAATGGCATAAATGCTACGTGGGATCTTATGCCGCGTTCCAGGCAACCTGTAACTCGTGTTTTTCCAACCTTATACCCGTGAAAGTGCACTGGAACGGTAGTCAAACCTGTGACTTCCCACCCGTGAACTCGTACTAGACCGATGTACTCCCAGTTACGAGTTCTGACGTCACATAGCCCGCGAGCCTATACAAAACTACAATGACAGCCCCTACCTATGCAGGGTTTCTGCAGGCAGTACACGGTGAGAATAAACTTTAGAACAATATAACGTTAACTAGTTTTCAGTCCATTGAGTGCAAGGATAAATTAATACCAAACACATTTCCAAATATACAAATAAAGTAAAATAAAAGGTATAACAGCTTATCTTGACTCATGCGCTATTTTTCCTCCCCAGTTTCCCACAAATAAACAAGGAGTAACGCCTTTGGCGTTAGAAATTATTACAAATGTGCGTGAGCGCCGTAAGGTCCGCCATGCTGGTTTGTTTACATCTAGGTAGTTTGGCGTGAATGACCTGGAATGCTACAAAACCGTAAGTCGTGGTTTGAAGTCGTGATATACGTGCTCAAAAACCTGCCTGGAACGCAGCATTAATATCTCAGCTCAGGAAGGGTCTAGACTCTAGAGCCTCCATTTTTGCAGTCAGTTCTAAGTCTCATGGCCCTCTATCAGAATCTAGAATCTATCAGTTTCTAGAAGATTGGGTACCACTGTCGTTTTTTTTTTCGGGTTGAAATTTTGAGTTTCTCTGATCTTCTTGAAACTCTGGATTCTGATAGAGGGCCATGGGACTTAGACCTGAGTGCAAAAATGGAGGCTCTAGACCCTTCCAGAGCTGAGATATTGAGATCCCACATAGCATTTATGCCATTATAAATATCTCAACATCTCAGCTCTGGAAGGGTCTAGAGCCTCCATTTTTTCACTCAGGTCTAAGTCCCATGGCCCTCTATCAGAATCCAGAGTTTCAAGAAGATTGGAGAAACTTATTTTTTCGCCCAAAAACGAAAAAAAAAAACGAAAGGGGTAACACTGTCGTTTTTTTAGCAGGTCGAAATTTTGAGTTGTTCTGATCTTCTTGAAACTCTGGATTCTGATAGAGGGCCATGGGACTTAGACCTGAGTGCAAAAATGGAGGCTCTAGACTCTTCCAGAGCTGAGATGGGCTGCGTTTCAAACTGCATACTTCATGAGTAGGTACTTAATTTCGATAAGTACTTACTCAACGAGCGCTAAAAGAGTAGGTACTTTATAACCAAATCTCGTTGAGTATGAATGAGAACCGGACATCTGCCATGTTGACTTCATCATGTGACCTACTAAGCGTTATCACAAGCGCAACAACTTAAAATATATGGATAATGGATATAAATCTATAGATATATCTATCTATAAATATCTTGATATTGATGAAACTTGCTCATTTTGTTGTGGTATTGTTGAAGAAACCGCTTCGCATTTATTTTTTGAATACATTTAGGGTTGATTTAAGTTGTTATATTTTAAACCCTACTGTTGTGACCCACAGTGTTATTCTTATAGCGATATTTTTTTAATTAAGAAACCCCAAAATCGTAATCTCTTGAATATGTTGTTAATTTCTTTATTTTATACCAAAAAAAGTTTCTCCTTAAAGTTTTCCTCTTTTTCTTGATGATATACCTCGTTTCATCCCTCAGACTTATAACACATTTTTTTTAATGTATGAAGAACTATTATAAAGATATTTAGCCTTGTTATTGTTTTTTCCTGTGTCTAAATATAATTTTATGATGTCACATTATGATGTACACAAACCAATGATCCTCATATTTTCTGTTTTGTCATTATGATTGTTACATACAACTATGGTATCTTTCCATGGTCTTGTATGTAATAAGTTTAAAATATATATGCAACAGGTGCACTAACACTTCATAACATCAGTAACTCGACAGCACAACCTAGAACAGTTTTCCTCTGCGTTTGTAATGTCTCCACAAATGAGACGGGCAGCTGCTCGAAGATCTCTTTTGGAGAAAACTGTTGATTTTATACTCAAAAAAATGTAAGTATCACTCCTTAAAAATTAATATTACCTCGAATTGAATTGCATTGTTAGCCCACCCCAAAACTTAAACACAACAATATATTAAATGCTGACCAATACTTAATTATAAAACTTTTTACATACTAAACAAATATAATTTAATAAAACAAGCAAAATGAAACTTGTTTTGTCATATGACAGTTATGCATGAATACAATTATATTGCTAAATGCAGTGAAACTCAATTGTCAGTCAATCGATGAAATAATGCATACATTAATTAAATAATTATATTTTAGAATACTGACAACAATAAGAAACATGAATAAATGAGTAAAAGAACAAATAAAAATAACCATCACAATAAACAAATGCATATACAAGTCAACAAAACATGAAACAAAGCTTTATTCAAACTACAAGCATGTATTTACAGCTGCTGAACACCACATCCTACTGCCGACTCAACACAGCGGTGTCCATTCTGCAGCTTTATTCTGATGAATTCACCAGAGGGGACTGTGCCTTCGTCCCAGAGCTTGTTGCTGTACTGCGCTTCACAATCTGAGGCAATAAGGGCAGCTGGAGAGATGGAGGGTCTCATCCATGGGACCACTTCCAGGATTCAGCTCTGGGCTCCTCATCCTCAGTGCTCACACCAGTCTGCAGACATTTCAGATCCTGCAAAAATGCACAAACATTACGCAAAAGCAGTCATTTTAACAGCACAATGTCATTTGATTTATGTATTACAAATAACCTTACTTTATATTGTATAGTAAAATCCCCAAAACTTTTTTTCCCCCAAACAAATACTGCCATCATCTTTCCTTGCAGGTCCTGCTCCACCAAAAAAGCTCTGCAGCAAATGCACAGAAATCAAGACTCAGAAAAATGTTGTATTTTAACAACAGTTAACAACAAATGTTGTAATGTAATAACAGAATCCAGAGTTTCAAGAAGATTAGTGCAACTAAAAAAATTTTGAGTTTCTCTGATCTTCTTGAAACTCTGGATTCTGATAAAGGGCCATGGGACTTAGACCTGAGTGCAAAAATGGAGGCTCTAGACCCTTCCAGAGCTGAGATGTTGAGATATTTAGAATGGTTAAATGCTATGTGGGATCTCAATATCTCAGCTCTGGAAGGGTCTAAAGCCTCCATTGTTGCACTCAGGTCTAAGTCCCATGGCCCTCTATCAGAATCCAGAGTTTTGAGAAGATTGGAGAAACTTAATTTTTCGCCCAAAAAAAAAACGTAAGGGGTAACACTGTCGTTTTTTTTTCGGGTCGAAATTTTGAGTTTCGATTTCTCAGCTCTGGAAGGGTCTAAAGCGTCCATTTTTGCACTCAGGTCTAAGTCTCTTGGCCCTCTATCAGAATCCAGAGTTTTGAGAAGATTGCGAATACTTAATTTTTCGCCCCCCCAAAAAAACGTAAGGGGTAACACTGTCGTTTTTTTTTTTGGGTCGAAATTTTGAATTTCGAAATCTCAGCTCTGGAAGGGTCTAGAGCCTCAATTGTTGCACTCAGGTCTAAGTCTCATGGCCCTCTATCAGAATCCAGAGTTTTGAGAAGATAAGGGATACTTAATTTTTCGCCGCCCCAAAAAAACGTAAGGGGTAACACTGTCGTTTTTTTTTTCTGGTCGAAATTTTGAGTTTCGATATCTCAGCTCTGGAAGGGTCTAGAGCCTCCATTGTTGCACTCAGGTCTAAGTCTCATGGCCCTCTACCAGAATCCAGAGTTTTGAGAAGATTGGGGATACTTAATTTTTCGCCCAAAAAAAAAAAACGTAAGGGGTAACACTGTCGTTTTTTTTTCGAGTCGAAATGTTTAGTTTCGAAATCTCAGCTCTGGAAGGGTCTAGAGCCTCAATTGTTGCACTCAGGTCTAAGTCTCATGGCCCTCTATCAGAATCCAGAGTTTTGAGAAGATAAGGGATACTTAATTTTTCGCCCCCCCCCCCACCCCCCCCAAAAAAAACGTAAGGGGTAACACTGTCGTTTTTTTTTTCGGGTCGAAATTTTGAGTTTCGATATCTTAGCTCTGGAAGGGTCTAGAGCCTCCATTGTTGCACTCAGGTCTAAGTCTCATGGGCCTCTATCAGAATCCAGAGTTTTGAGAAGATTGGAGAAACTAAATTTTTCGCCCCCCAAAAAAAACGTAAGGGGTAACACTGTCGTTTTTTTTTCGGGTCGAAATTTTGAGTTTCGATTTCTCAGCTCTGGAAGGGTCTAAAGCGTCCATTTTTGCACTCAGGTCTAAGTCTCATGGCCCTCTATCAGAATCCAGAGTTTTGAGAAGATAAGGGATACTTAATTTTTCGCCCCCCCAAAAAAACGTAAGGGGTAACACTGTCGTTTTTTTTTCTGGTAGAAATTTTGAGTTTCGATATCTCAGCTCTGGAAGGGTCTAGAGCCTCCATTGTTGCACTCAGGTCTAAGTCTCATGGCCCTCTATCAGAATCCAGAGTTTTGAGAAGATTGGGGATACTTAATTTTTCGCCCAAAAAAAAAACCATAAGGGGTAACACTGTCGTTTTTTTTTTCGAGTCGAAATTTTGAGTTTTGATATCTCAGCTCTGGAAGGGTCTAGAGCCTCCATTGTTGCACTCAGGTCTAAGTCTCATGGCCCTCTATCAGAATCCAGAGTTTTGAGAAGATTGGGGATACTTAATTTTTCGCCCAAAAAAAAAAACATAAGGGGTAACACTGTCGTTTTTTTTTTCGAGTCGAAATTTTTAGTTTCGATATCTCAGCTCTGGAAGAGTCTAGAGCCTCAATTGTTGCACTCAGGTCTAAGTCTCATGGCCCTCTATCAGAATCCAGAGTTTTGAGAAGATAAGGGATACTTAATTTTTTGCCCTTCCCCCCCCCCAAAAAAAAAATGTAAGGGGCAACACTGTGGGTTTTTTTTCGGGTCGAAATTTTGAGTTTCGATATCTCAGCTCTGGAAGGGTCTAGAGCCTCCATTGTTGCACTCAGGTCTAAGTCTCATGGCCCTCTATCAGAATCCAGAGTTTTGAGAAGATTGGGGATACTTAATTTTTCGCCCAAAAAAAAAAAAACGTAAGGGGTAACACTGTCGTTTTTTTTTTTTCGGGTCGAAATTTTGAGTTTCGATATCTCAGCTCTGGAAGGGTCTAGAGCCTCCATTGTTGCACTCAGGTCTAAGTCTCATGGCCCTCTATCAGAATCCAGAGTTTTGAGAAGATTGGAGAAACTTAATTTTTCGCCCCCCCAAAAAAAACGTAAGGGGTAACACTGTCGGTTTTTTTTTTTTTTTGCTGGTTGATATTTTGAGTTTCTCTGATCTTCTTGAAACTCTGGATTCTGGTAGAGGGCCATGGGACTTAGACCTGAGTGCAAAAATGGAGGCTCTAGACCCTTCCAGAGCTGAGATGGGCTGCGTTTCAAACTGCATACTTCATGAGTAGGTACTTAATTTCGATAAGTACTTACTCAACGAGCGCTAAAAGAGTAGGTACTTTATAACCAAATCTCGTTGAGTATGAATGAGAACCGGACATCTGCCATGTTGACGTTATCATGTGACCTACTAAGCGTTATCACAAGCGCAACAACTTAAAATATATGGATAATGGATATAAAGATACGTTTAATTCATCTATCTATAAATATCTTGATATTGATGAAACTTGCTCATTTTGTTGTGGTATTGTTGAAGAAACCGCTTCCCATTTATTTTTTGAATACATTTAGGGTTGATTTAAGTTGTTATATTTTAAACCCTACTGTTGTGACCCACAGTGTTATTCTTATAGCGATATTTTTTTAATTAAGAAACCCCAAAATCAAACCCCAGTCATCTCTTGAATATGTTGTTAATTTCTTTATTTTATACCAAAAAAAGTTTCTCCTTAAAGTTTTCCTCTTTTTCTTGATGAATTTACCTCGTTTCATCCCTCAGACTTATAACACATTTTTTCAATGTATGAAGAACTATTATAAAGATATTTAGCCTTGTTATTGTTTTTTCCTGTGTCTAAATATAATTTTATGATGTCACATTATGATGTACACAAACCAATGATCATTATGTTTTGTCATTATGATTGTTACATACAACTATGGTATCTTTCCATGGTCTTGTATGTAATAAGTTTAAAATATATATGCAACAGGTGCACTAACACTTCATAACATCAGTAACTCGACAGCACAACCTAGAACAGTTTTCCTCTGCGTTTGTAATGTCTCCACAAATGAGACGGGCAGCTGCTCGAAGATCTCTTTTGGAGAAAACTGTTGATTTTATACTCAAAAAAATGTAAGTATCACTCCTTAAAAATTAATATTACCTCGAATTGAATTGCATTGTTAGCCCACCCCAAAACTTAAACACAACAATATATTAAATGCTGACCAATACTTAATTATAAAACTTTTTACATACTAAACAAATATAATTTAATAAAACAAGCAAAATGAAACTTGTTTTGTCATATGACAGTTATGCATGAATACAATTATATTGCTAAATGCAGTGAAACTCAATTGTCAGTCAATCGATGAAATAATGCATACATTAATTAAATAATTATATTTTAGAATACTGACAACAATAAGAAACATGAATAAATGAGTAAAAGAACAAATAAAAATAACCATCACAATAAACAAATGCATATACAAGTCAACAAAACATGAAACAAAGCTTTATTCAAACTACAAGCATGTATTTACAGCTGCTGAACACCACATCCTACTGCCGACTCAACACAGCGGTGTCCATTCTGCAGCTTTATTCTGATGAATTCACCAGAGGGGACTGTGCCTTCGTCCCAGAGCTTGTTGCTGTACTGCGCTTCACAATCTGAGGCAATAAGGGCAGCTGGAGAGATGGAGGGTCTCATCCATGGGACCACTTCCAGGATTCAGCTCTGGGCTCCTCATCCTCAGTGCTCACACCAGTCTGCAGACATTTCAGATCCTGCAAAAATGCACAAACATTACACAAAAGCAGTCAATTTAACAGCACAATGTCATTTGATTTATGTATTAAAAATAACCTTACTTTATATTGTATAGTAAAATCCCCCAAACTTTTTTTTTCCCCAAACAAATACTGCCATCATCTTTCCTTGCAGGTCCTGCTCCACCAAAAAAGCTCTGCAGCAAATGCACAGAAATCAAGACTCAGAAAAATGTTGTATTTTAACAACAGTTAACAACAAATGTTGTAATGTAATAACAGAATCCATAGTTTCAAGAAGATCAGTGCAACTAAAAATTTCGACCCGAAAAAAACGACAGTGGTACCCCTTTCGTTTTTTTTGGGGGGGGGTCGAAATTTTGAGTTTCTCTGATCTTCTTGAAACTCTGGATTCTGATAGAGGGCCATGGGACTTAGACCTGAGTGCAAAAATGGAGGCTCTAGACCCTTCCAGAGCTGAGATGTTGAGATATTTATAATGGCTAAATGCTATGTGGGATCTCAATATCTCAGCTCTGGAAGGGTCTAGAGCTTCCATTTTTGCACTCAGGTCTAAGCCTCATGGCCCTCTATCAGAATCCAGAGTTTTGAGAAGATTGGGGATACTTAATTGTTCACCCCCCCAAAAAAAACGTAAGGGGTAACACTGTCGTTTTTTTTTCGGGTCGAAATTTTGAGTTTCGATATCTCAGCCCTGGAAGGGTCTAGAGCCTCCATTTTTGCACTCAGGTGTAAGTCTCAGTGCCCTCTATCAGAATCCAGAGTTTCGAGAAGATTGGGGATACTTAATTTTTCGCCCAAAAAAAAAAACCGTAAGGGGTAACACTGTCGTTTTTTTTTCGGGTCGAAATTTTGAGTTTCGATATCTCAGCTCTGGAAGGGTCTAGAGCCTCCATTTTTGCACTCAGGTGTAAGTCTCAGTGCCCTCTATCAGAATCCAGAGTTTCGAGAAGATTGGGGATACTTAATTTTTCGCCCAAAAAAAAAAAACGTAAGGGGTAACACTGTCGTTTTTTTTTCGGGTCGAAATTTTGAGTTTCGATATCTCAGCTCTGGAAGGGTCTAGAGCCTCCATTTTTGCACTCAGGTGTAAGTCTCAGTGCCCTCTATCAGAATCCAGAGTTTCGAGAAGATTGGGGATACTTAATTTTTCGCCCAAAAAAAAAAACATAAGGGGTAACACTGTCGTTTTTTTTTCGGGTCGAAAATTTGAGTTTCGATATCTCAGCTCTGGAAGGGTCTAGAGCCTCCATTTTTGCACTCAGGTGTAAGTCTCAGTGCCCTCTATCAGAATCCAGAGTTTCGAGAAGATTGGGGATACTTAATTTTTCGCCCAAAAAAAAAAAAACATAAGGGGTAACACTGTCGTTTTTTTTTCGGGTAGAAATTTTGAGTTTCGATATTTCAGCTCTGGAAGGGTCTAGAGCCTCCAATTTTGCACTCATGTGTAAGTCTCAGTGCCCTCTATCAGAATCCAGAGTTTCGAGAAGATTGGGGATACTTAATTTTTCGCCCAAAAAAAAAAACGTAAGGGGTAACACTGTCGTTTTTTTTCGGGTCGAAATTTTGAGTTTCGATATCTCAGCTCTGGAAGGGTCTAGAGCCTCCATTTTTGCACTCAGGTGTAAGTCTCAGTGCCCTCTATCAGAATCCAGAGTTTCGAGAAGATTGGGGATACTTAATTTTTCGCCCAAAAAAAAAAAACGTAAGGGGTAACACTGTCGTTTTTTTTTCGGGTCGAAAATTTGAGTTTCGATATCTCAGCTCTGGAAGGGTCTAGAGCCTCCATTTTTGCACTCAGGTGTAAGTCTCAGTGCCCTCTATCAGAATCCAGAGTTTCGAGAAGATTGGGGATACTTAATTTTTCGCCCAAAAAAAAAACGTAAGGGGTAACACTGTCGTTTTTTTTTCGGGTCGAAATTTTGAGTTTCGATATCTCAGCTCTGGAAGGGTCTAGAGCCTCCATTTTTGCACTCAGGTGTAAGTCTCAGTGCCCTCTATCAGAATCCAGAGTTTCGAGAAGATTGGGGATACTTAATTTTTCGCCCAAAAAAAAAAACCGTAAGGGGTAACACTGTCGTTTTTTTTTCGGGTCGAAATTTTGAGTTTCGATATCTCAGCTCTGGAAGGGTCTAGAACCTCCATTTTTGCACTCAGGTGTAAGTCTCAGTGCCCTCTATCAGAATCCAGAGTTTCGAGAAGATTGGGGATACTAAATTTTTCGCCCCAAAAAAAAAAACGTAAGGGGTAACACTGTCGTTTTTTTTTCAGGTCGAAATTTTGAGTTTCGATATCTCAGACCTGGAAGGTTCTAGAGCCTCCATTTTTGCACTCAGGTGTAAGTCTCAGTGCCCTCTATCAGAATCCAGAGTTTCGAGAAGATTGGGGATACTTATTTTTTCGCTCAAAAAAAAAAACGTAAGGGGTAACACTGTCGTTTTTTTTTCGGGTCGAAATTTTGAGTTTCGATATCTCAGCTCTGGAAGGGTCTAGAGCCTCCATTTTTGCACTCAGGTGTAAGTCTCAGTGCCCTCTATCAGAATCCAGAGTTTCGAGAAGATTGGGGATACTTAATTTTTCGCCCAAAAAAAAAAAACGTAAGGGGTAACACTGTCGTTTTTTTTTTCGGGTCGAAATTTTGAGTTTCGATATCTCAGCTCTGGAAGGGTCTAGAGCCTCCATTTTTGCACTCAGGTGTAAGTCTCATTGCCCTCTATCAGAATGCAGAGTTTCGAGAAGATTGGGGATACTTAATTTTTCGCCCAAAAAAAAAAAACATAAGGGGTAACACTGTCGTTTTTTTTTTCGGGTAGAAATTTTGAGTTTCGATATTTCAGCTCTGGAAGGGTCTAGAGCCTCCATTTTTGCACTCAGGTGTAAGTCTCAGTGCCCTCTATCAGAATCCAGAGTTTCGAGAAGATTGGGGATACTTAATTTTTCGCCCAAAAAAAAAAAACATAAGGGGTAACACTGTCGTTTTTTTTTCGGGTAGAAATTTTGAGTTTCGATATTTCAGCTCTGGAAGGGTCTAGAGCCTCCAATTTTGCACTCATGTGTAAGTCTCAGTGCCCTCTATCAGAATCCAGAGTTTCGAGAAGATTGGCGATACTTAATTTTTCGCCCAAAAAAAAAACGTAAGGGGTAACACTGTCGTTTTTTTTTCGGGTCGAAATTTTGAGTTTCGATATCTCAGCTCTGGAAGGGTCTAGAGCCTCCATTTTTGCACTCAGGTGTAAGTCTCAGTGCCCTCTATCAGAATGCAGAGTTTCGAGAAGATTGGGGATACTTAATTTTTCGCCCAAAAAAAAAAAACATAAGGGGTAACACTGTCGTTTTTTTTTTCGGGTCGAAATTTTGAGTTTCGATATCTCAGCTCTGGAAGGGTCTAGAGCCTCCATTTTTGCACTCAGGTGTAAGTCTCAGTGCCCTCTATCAGAATCCAGAGTTTCGAGAAGATTGGGGATACTTAATTTTTCGCCCAAAAAAAAAAAACGTAAGGGGTAACACTGTCGTTTTTTTTTCGGGTCGAAAATTTGAGTTTCGATATCTCAGCCCTGGAAGGGTCTAGAGCCTCCATTTTTGCACTCAGGTGTAAGTCTCAGTGCCCTCTATCAGAATCCAGAGTTTCGAGAAGATTGGGGATACTTAATTTTTCGCCCAAAAAAAAAAAACGTAAGGGGTAACACTGTCGTTTTTTTTTCGGGTCGAAATTTTGGGTTTCGATATCTCAGCTCTGGAAGGGTCTAGAGCCTCCATTTTTGCACTCAGGTGTAAGTCTCAGTGCCCTCTATCAGAATCCAGAGTTTCGAGAAGATTGGGGATACTTAATTTTTCGCCCAAAAAAAAAAAACATAAGGGGTAACACTGTCGTTTTTTTTTTCGGGTAGAAATTTTGAGTTTCGATATTTCAGCTCTGGAAGGGTCTAGAGCCTCCATTTTTGCACTCAGGTGTAAGTCTCAGTGCCCTCTATCAGAATCCAGAGTTTCGAGAAGATTGGGGATACTTAATTTTTCGCCCAAAAAAAAAACGTAAGGGGTAACACTGTCGTTTTTTTTTCGGGTCGAAATTTTGAGTTTCGATATCTCAGCTCTGGAAGGGTCTAGAGCCTCCATTTTTGCACTCAGGTGTAAGTCTCAGTGCCCTCTATCAGAATCCAGAGTTTCAAGAAGATTGGGGATACTTAATTTTTCTCCCCAAAAAAAAAAACGTAAGGGGTAACACTGTCGTTTTTTTTTTCGGGTCGAAATTTTGAGTTTCGATATCTCAGCTCTGGAAGGGTCTAGAGCCTCCATTTTTGCACTCAGGTGTAAGTCTCAGTGCCCTCTATCAGAATCCAGAGTTTCGGGAAGATTGGGGATACTTAATTTTTCGCCCAAAAAAAAAAAACGTTAGGGGTAACACTGTCGTTTTTTTTTCGGGTCGAAATTTTGAGTTTCGATATCTCAGCTCTGGAAGGGTCTAGAGCCTCCATTTTTGCACTCAGGTGTAAGTCTCAGTGCCCTCTATCAGAATCCAGAGTTTCGAGAAGATTGGGGATACTTAATTTTTCGCCCAAAAAAAAAAAACGTAAGGGGTAACACTGTCGTTTTTTTTTCGGGTCGAAATTTTGAGTTTCGATATCTCAGCTCTGGAAGGGTCTAGAGCCTCCATTTTTGCACTCAGGTGTAAGTCTCATTGCCCTCTATCAGAATGCAGAGTTTCGAGAAGATTGGGGATACTTAATTTTTCGCCCAAAAAAAAAAAACATAAGGGGTAACACTGTCGTTTTTTTTTTCGGGTCGAAATTTTGAGTTTCGATATTTCAGCTCTGGAAGGGTCTAGAGCCTCCATTTTTGCACTCAGGTGTAAGTCTCAGTGCCCTCTATCAGAATCCAGAGTTTCGAGAAGATTGGGGATACTTAATTTTTCGCCCAAAAAAAAAAACCGTAAGGGGTAACACTGTCGTTTTTTTTTCGGGTCGAAATTTTGAGTTTCGATATCTCAGCCCTGGAAGGGTCTAGAGCCTCCATTTTTGCACTCAGGTGTAAGTCTCAGTGCCCTCTATCAGAATCCAGAGTTTCGAGAAGATTGGGGATACTTAATTTTTCGCCCAAAAAAAAAAAACGTAAGGGGTAACACTGTCGTTTTTTTTTCGGGTCGAAATTTTGGGTTTCGATATCTCAGCTCTGGAAGGGTCTAGAGCCTCCATTTTTGCACTCAGGTGTAAGTCTCAGTGCCCTCTATCAGAATCCAGAGTTTCGAGAAGATTGGGGATACTTAATTTTTCGCCCAAAAAAAAAAAACATAAGGGGTAACACTGTCGTTTTTTTTTTCGGGTAGAAATTTTGAGTTTCGATATTTCAGCTCTGGAAGGGTCTAGAGCCTCCATTTTTGCACTCAGGTGTAAGTCTCAGTGCCCTCTATCAGAATCCAGAGTTTCGAGAAGATTGGGGATACTTAATTTTTCGCCCAAAAAAAAAAACGTAAGGGGTAACACTGTCGTTTTTTTTTCGGGTCGAAATTTTGAGTTTCGATATCTCAGCTCTGGAAGGGTCTAGAGCCTCCATTTTTGCACTCAGGTGTAAGTCTCAGTGCCCTCTATCAGAATCCAGAGTTTCAAGAAGATTGGGGATACTTAATTTTTCGCCCCAAAAAAAAAAACGTAAGGGGTAACACTGTCGTTTTTTTTTTCGGGTCGAAATTTTGAGTTTCGATATCTCAGCTCTGGAAGGGTCTAGAGCCTCCATTTTTGCACTCAGGTGTAAGTCTCAGTGCCCTCTATCAGAATCCAGAGTTTCGGGAAGATTGGGGATACTTAATTTTTCGCCCAAAAAAAAAAAACGTTAGGGGTAACACTGTCGTTTTTTTTTCGGGTCGAAATTTTGAGTTTCGATATCTCAGCTCTGGAAGGGTCTAGAGCCTCCATTTTTGCACTCAGGTGTAAGTCTCAGTGCCCTCTATCAGAATCCAGAGTTTCGAGAAGATTGGGGATACTTAATTTTTCGCCCAAAAAAAAAAAACGTAAGGGGTAACACTGTCGTTTTTTTTTTTCGGGTCGAAAATTTGAGTTTCGATATCTCAGCTCTGGAAGGGTCTAGAGCCTCCATTTTTGCACTCAGGTGTAAGTCTCAGTGCCCTCTATCAGAATCCAGAGTTTCGAGAAGATTGGGGATACTTAATTTTTCGCCCAAAAAAAAAAAACATAAGGGGTAACACTGTCGTTTTTTTTTCGGGTCGAAATTTTGAGTTTCGATATCTCAGCTCTGGAAGGGTCTAGAGCCTCCATTTTTGCACTCAGGTGTAAGTCTCAGTGCCCTCTATCAGAATCCAGAGTTTCGAGAAGATTGGGGATACTTAATTTTTCGCCCAAAAAAAAAAACGTAAGGGGTAACACTGTCGTTTTTTTTTCGGGTCGAAATTTTGAGTTTCGATATCTCAGCTCTGGAAGGGTCTAGAGCCTCCATTTTTGCACTCAGGTGTAAGTCTCAGTCCCCTCTATCAGAATCCAGAGTTTCGAGAAGATTGGGGATACTTAATTTTTCGCCCAAAAAAAAAAAACGTAAGGGGTAACACTGTCGTTTTTTTTTCGGGTCGAAATTTTGAGTTTCGATATCTCAGCTCTGGAAGGGTCTAGAGCCTCCATTTTTGCACTCAGGTGTAAGTCTCAGTGCCCTCTATCAGAATGCAGAGTTTCGAGAAGATTGGGGATACTTCATTTTTCGCCCAAAAAAAAAAAACATAAGGGGTAACACTGTCGTTTTTTTTTTCGGGTAGAAATTTTGAGTTTCGATATTTCAGCTCTGGAAGGGTCTAGAGCCTCCATTTTTGCACTCAGGTGTAAGTCTCAGTGCCCTCTATCAGAATCCAGAGTTTCGAGAAGATTGGGGATACTTAATTTTTCGCCCAAAAAAAAAAACATAAGGGGTAACACTGTCGTTTTTTTTCGGGTCGAAATTTTGAGTTTCGATATCTCAGCTCTGGAAGGGTCTAGAGCCTCCATTTTTGCACTCAGGTGTAAGTCTCAGTGCCCTCTATCAGAATCCAGAGTTTCGAGAAGATTGGGGATACTTAATTTTTCGCCCAAAAAAAAAAAACATAAGGGGTAACACTGTCGTTTTTTTTTCGGGTCGAAAATTTGAGTTTCGATATCTCAGCTCTGGAAGGGTCTAGAGCCTCCATTTTTGCACTCAGGTGTAAGTCTCAGTGCCCTCTATCAGAATCCAGAGTTTCGAGAAGATTGGGGATACTTAATTTTTCGCCCAAAAAAAAAAAAACATAAGGGGTAACACTGTCGTTTTTTTTTCGGGTAGAAATTTTGAGTTTCGATATTTCAGCTCTGGAAGGGTCTAGAGCCTCCAATTTTGCACTCATGTGTAAGTCTCAGTGCCCTCTATCAGAATCCAGAGTTTCGAGAAGATTGGGGATACTTAATTTTTCGCCCAAAAAAAAAACGTAAGGGGTAACACTGTCGTTTTTTTTTCGGGTCGAAATTTTGAGTTTCGATATCTCAGCTCTGGAAGGGTCTAGAGCCTCCATTTTTGCACTCAGGTGTAAGTCTCAGTGCCCTCTATCAGAATCCAGAGTTTCGAGAAGATTGGGGATACTTAATTTTTCGCCCAAAAAAAAAAACGTAAGGGGTAACACTGTCGTTTTTTTTTTGGGTCGAAATTTTGAGTTTCGATATCTCAGCTCTGGAAGGGTCTAGAGCCTCCATTTTTGCACTCAGGTGTAAGTCTCAGTGCCCTCTATCAGAATCCAGAGTTTCGAGAAGATTGGGGATACTTAATTTTTCGCCCAAAAAAAAAAAACGTAAGGGGTAACACTGTCGTTTTTTTTTCGGGTCGAAATTTTGAGTTTCGATATCTCAGCTCTGGAAGGGTCTAGAGCCTCCATTTTTGCACTCAGGTGTAAGTCTCAGTGCCCTCTATCAGAATCCAGAGTTTCGAGAAGATTGGGGATACTTAATTTTTCGCCCAAAAAAAAAAAACGTAAGGGGTAACACTGTCGTTTTTTTTTCGGGTCGAAATTTTGAGTTTCGATATCTCAGCTCTGGAAGGGTCTAGAGCCTCCATTTTTGCACTCAGGTGTAAGTCTCAGTGCCCTCTATCAGAATGCAGAGTTTCGAGAAGATTGGGGATACTTCATTTTTCGCCCAAAAAAAAAAAACATAAGGGGTAACACTGTCGTTTTTTTTTTCGGGTAGATATTTTGAGTTTCGATATTTCAGCTCTGGAAGGGTCTAGAGCCTCCATTTTTGCACTCAGGTGTAAGTCTCAGTGCCCTCTATCAGAATCCAGAGTTTCGAGAAGATTGGGGATACTTAATTTTTCGCCCCAAAAAAAAAACGTAAGGGGTAACACTGTCGTTTTTTTTTTCGGGTCGAAATTTTGAGTTTCGATATCTCAGCTCTGGAAGGGTCTAGAGCCTCCATTTTTGCACTCAGGTGTAAGTCTCAGTGCCCTCTATCAGAATCCAGAGTTTCGAGAAGATTGGGGATACTTAATTTTTCGCCCAAAAAAAAAAAACATAAGGGGTAACACTGTCGTTTTTTTTTCGGGTCGAAAATTTGAGTTTCGATATCTCAGCTCTAGAAGGGTCTAGAGCCTCCATTTTTGCACTCAGGTGTAAGTCTCAGTGCCCTCTATCAGAATCCAGAGTTTCGAGAAGATTGGGGATACTAAATTTTTCGCCCCAAAAAAAAAAAACGTAAGGGGTAACACTGTCGTTTTTTTTTCGGGTCGAAATTTTGAGTTTCGATATCTCAGCTCTGGAAGGGTCTAGAGCCTCCATTTTTGCACTCAGGTGTAAGTCTCAGTGCCCTCTATCAGAATCCAGAGTTTCGAGAAGATTGGGGATACTTAATTTTTCGCCCCCCAAAAAAAACGTAAGGGGTAACACTGTCGTTTTTTTTTCGGGTCGAAATTTTGAGTTTCGATATCTCAGCTCTGGAAGGGTCTAGAGCCTCCATTTTTGCACTCAGGTGTAAGTCTCAGTGCCCTCTATCAGAATCCAGAGTTTCGAGAAGATTGGGGATACTTAATTTTTCGCCCAAAAAAAAAAACGTAAGGGGTAACACTGTCGTTTTTTTTTCGGGTCGAAATTTTGAGTTTCGATATCTCAGCTCTGGAAGGGTCTAGAGCCTCCATTTTTGCACTCAGGTGTAAGTCTCAGTGCCCTCTATCAGAATCCAGAGTTTCGAGAAGATTGGGGATACTTAATTTTTCGCCCAAAAAAAAAAAAACGTAAGGGGTAACACTGTCGTTTTTTTTTCGGGTCGAAATTTTGAGTTTCGATATCTCAGCTCTGGAAGGGTCTAGAGCCTCCATTTTTGCACTCAGGTGTAAGTCTCAGTGCCCTCTATCAGAATCCAGAGTTTCGAGAAGATTGGGGATACTTAATTTTTCGCCCAAAAAAAAAAAACGTAAGGGGTAACACTGTCGTTTTTTTTTCGGGTCGAAAATTTGAGTTTCGATATCTCAGCTCTGGAAGGGTCTAGAGCCTCCATTTTTGCACTCAGGTGTAAGTCTCAGTGCCCTCTATCAGAATCCAGAGTTTCGAGAAGATTGGGGATACTTAATTTTTCGCCCAAAAAAAAAACGTAAGGGGTAACACTGTCGTTTTTTTTTCGGGTCGAAATTTTGAGTTTCGATATCTCAGCTCTGGAAGGGTCTAGAGCCTCCATTTTTGCACTCAGGTGTAAGTCTCAGTGCCCTCTATCAGAATCCAGAGTTTCGAGAAGATTGGGGATACTTAATTTTTCACCCAAAAAAAAAAAACCGTAAGGGGTAACACTGTCGTTTTTTTTTCGGGTCGAAATTTTGAGTTTCGATATCTCAGCTCTGGAAGGGTCTAGAACCTCCATTTTTGCACTCAGGTGTAAGTCTCAGTGCCCTCTATCAGAATCCAGAGTTTCGAGAAGATTGGGGATACTAAATTTTTCGCCCCCAAAAAAAAAACGTAAGGGGTAACACTGTCGTTTTTTTTTTCAGGTCGAAATTTTGAGTTTCGATATCTCAGACCTGGAAGGTTCTAGAGCCTCCATTTTTGCACTCAGGTGTAAGTCTCAGTGCCCTCTATCAGAATCCAGAGTTTCGAGAAGATTGGGGATACTTAATTTTTCGCCCAAAAAAAAAAAACGTAAGGGGTAACACTGTCGTTTTTTTTTTTCGGGTCGAAATTTTGAGTTTCGATATCTCAGCTCTGGAAGGGTCTAGAGCCTCCATTTTTGCACTCAGGTGTAAGTCTCAGTGCCCTCTATCAGAATCCAGAGTTTCGAGAAGATTGGGGATACTTAATTTTTCGCCCAAAAAAAAAAAAACGTAAGGGGTAACACTGTCGTTTTTTTTTTCGGGTCGAAATTTTGAGTTTCGATATCTCAGCTCTGGAAGGGTCTAGAGCCTCCATTTTTGCACTCAGGTGTAAGTCTCATTGCCCTCTATCAGAATGCAGAGTTTCGAGAAGATTGGGGATACTTAATTTTTCGCCCAAAAAAAAAAAACATAAGGGGTAACACTGTCGTTTTTTTTTTCGGGTAGAAATTTTGAGTTTCTATATTTCAGCTCTGGAAGGGTCTAGAGCCTCCATTTTTGCACTCAGGTGTAAGTCTCAGTGCCCTCTATCAGAATCCAGAGTTTCGAGAAGATTGGGGATACTTAATTTTTCGCCCAAAAAAAAAAAAACATAAGGGGTAACACTGTCGTTTTTTTTTCGGGTAGAAATTTTGAGTTTCGATATTTCAGCTCTGGAAGGGTCTAGAGCCTCCAATTTTGCACTCATGTGTAAGTCTCAGTGCCCTCTATCAGAATCCAGAGTTTCGAGAAGATTGGGGATACTTAATTTTTCGCCCAAAAAAAAAAACGTAAGGGGTAACACTGTCGTTTTTTTTTCGGGTCGAAATTTTGAGTTTCGATATCTCAGCTCTGGAAGGGTCTAGAGCCTCCATTTTTGCACTCAGGTGTAAGTCTCAGTGCCCTCTATCAGAATCCAGAGTTTCGAGAAGATTGGGGATACTTAATTTTTCGCCCAAAAAAAAAAACGTAAGGGGTAACACTGTCGTTTTTTTTTTTGGGTCGAAATTTTGAGTTTCGATATCTCAGCTCTGGAAGGGTCTAGAGCCTCCATTTTTGCACTCAGGTGTAAGTCTCAGTGCCCTCTATCAGAATCCAGAGTTTCGAGAAGATTGGGGATACTTAATTTTTCGCCCAAAAAAAAAAAACATAAGGGGTAACACTGTCGTTTTTTTTTCGGGTCGAAATTTTGAGTTTCGATATCTCAGCTCTGGAAGGGTCTAGAGCCTCCATTTTTGCACTCAGGTGTAAGTCTCAGTGCCCTCTATCAGAATCCAGAGTTTCGAGAAGATTGGGGATACTTAATTTTTCGCCCAAAAAAAAAAACGTAAGGGGTAACACTGTCGTTTTTTTTTTCGGGTCGAAAATTTGAGTTTCGATATCTCAGCTCTGGAAGGGTCTAGAGCCTCCATTTTTGCACTCAGGTGTAAGTCTCAGTGCCCTCTATCAGAATCCAGAGTTTCGAGAAGATTGGGGATACTTAATTTTTCGCCCCAAAAAAAAAACGTAAGGGGTAACACTGTCGTTTTTTTTTCGGGTCGAAATTTTGAGTTTCGATATCTCAGCTCTGGAAGGGTCTAGAGCCTCCATTTTTGCACTCAGGTGTAAGTCTCAGTGCCCTCTATCAGAATGCAGAGTTTCGAGAAGATTGGGGATACTTCATTTTTCGCCCAAAAAAAAAAAACATAAGGGGTAACACTGTCGTTTTTTTTTCGGGTAGAAATTTTGAGTTTCGATATTTCAGCTCTGGAAGGGTCTAGAGCCTCCAATTTTGCACTCATGTGTAAGTCTCAGTGCCCTCTATCAGAATCCAGAGTTTCGAGAAGATTGGGGATACTTAATTTTTCGCCCAAAAAAAAAACGTAAGGGGTAACACTGTCGTTTTTTTTTCGGGTCGAAATTTTGAGTTTCGATATCTCAGCTCTGGAAGGGTCTAGAGCCTCCATTTTTGCACTCAGGTGTAAGTCTCAGTGCCCTCTATCAGAATCCAGAGTTTCGAGAAGATTGGGGATACTTAATTTTTCGCCCAAAAAAAAAAACGTAAGGGGTAACACTGTCGTTTTTTTTTTGGGTCGAAATTTTGAGTTTCGATATCTCAGCTCTGGAAGGGTCTAGAGCCTCCATTTTTGCACTCAGGTGTAAGTCTCAGTGCCCTCTATCAGAATCCAGAGTTTCGAGAAGATTGGGGATACTTAATTTTTCGCCCAAAAAAAAAAAACGTAAGGGGTAACACTGTCGTTTTTTTTTCGGGTCGAAATTTTGAGTTTCGATATCTCAGCTCTGGAAGGGTCTAGAGCCTCCATTTTTGCACTCATGTGTAAGTCTCAGTGCCCTCTATCAGAATCCAGAGTTTCGAGAAGATTGGGGATACTTAATTTTTCGCCCAAAAAAAAAAAACGTAAGGGGTAACACTGTCGTTTTTTTTTCGGGTCGAAATTTTGAGTTTCGATATCTCAGCTCTGGAAGGGTCTAGAGCCTCCATTTTTGCACTCAGGTGTAAGTCTCAGTGCCCTCTATCAGAATGCAGAGTTTCGAGAAGATTGGGGATACTTCATTTTTCGCCCAAAAAAAAAAAACATAAGGGGTAACACTGTCGTTTTTTTTTTCGGGTAGATATTTTGAGTTTCGATATTTCAGCTCTGGAAGGGTCTAGAGCCTCCATTTTTGCACTCAGGTGTAAGTCTCAGTGCCCTCTATCAGAATCCAGAGTTTCGAGAAGATTGGGGATACTTAATTTTTCGCCCCAAAAAAAAAACGTAAGGGGTAACACTGTCGTTTTTTTTTTCGGGTCGAAATTTTGAGTTTCGATATCTCAGCTCTGGAAGGGTCTAGAGCCTCCATTTTTGCACTCAGGTGTAAGTCTCAGTGCCCTCTATCAGAATCCAGAGTTTCGAGAAGATTGGGGATACTTAATTTTTCGCCCAAAAAAAAAAAACATAAGGGGTAACACTGTCGTTTTTTTTTCGGGTCGAAAATTTGAGTTTCGATATCTCAGCTCTAGAAGGGTCTAGAGCCTCCATTTTTGCACTCAGGTGTAAGTCTCAGTGCCCTCTATCAGAATCCAGAGTTTCGAGAAGATTGGGGATACTAAATTTTTCGCCCCAAAAAAAAAAAACGTAAGGGGTAACACTGTCGTTTTTTTTTCGGGTCGAAATTTTGAGTTTCGATATCTCAGCTCTGGAAGGGTCTAGAGCCTCCATTTTTGCACTCAGGTGTAAGTCTCAGTGCCCTCTATCAGAATCCAGAGTTTCGAGAAGATTGGGGATACTTAATTTTTCGCCCCCCAAAAAAAACGTAAGGGGTAACACTGTCGTTTTTTTTTCGGGTCGAAATTTTGAGTTTCGATATCTCAGCTCTGGAAGGGTCTAGAGCCTCCATTTTTGCACTCAGGTGTAAGTCTCAGTGCCCTCTATCAGAATCCAGAGTTTCGAGAAGATTGGGGATACTTAATTTTTCGCCCAAAAAAAAAAACGTAAGGGGTAACACTGTCGTTTTTTTTTCGGGTCGAAATTTTGAGTTTCGATATCTCAGCTCTGGAAGGGTCTAGAGCCTCCATTTTTGCACTCAGGTGTAAGTCTCAGTGCCCTCTATCAGAATCCAGAGTTTCGAGAAGATTGGGGATACTTAATTTTTCGCCCAAAAAAAAAAAACGTAAGGGGTAACACTGTCGTTTTTTTTTCGGGTCGAAATTTTGAGTTTCGATATCTCAGCTCTGGAAGGGTCTAGAGCCTCCATTTTTGCACTCAGGTGTAAGTCTCAGTGCCCTCTATCAGAATCCAGAGTTTCGAGAAGATTGGGGATACTTAATTTTTCGCCCAAAAAAAAAAAACGTAAGGGGTAACACTGTCGTTTTTTTTTCGGGTCGAAATTTTGAGTTTCGATATCTCAGCTCTGGAAGGGTCTAGAGCCTCCATTTTTGCACTCAGGTGTAAGTCTCAGTGCCCTCTATCAGAATCCAGAGTTTCGAGAAGATTGGGGATACTTAATTTTTCGCCCAAAAAAAAAAAACGTAAGGGGTAACACTGTCGTTTTTTTTTTCGGGTCGAAATTTTGAGTTTCGATATCTCAGCTCTGGAAGGGTCTAGAGCCTCCATTTTTGCACTCAGGTGTAAGTCTCATTGCCCTCTATCAGAATGCAGAGTTTCGAGAAGATTGGGGATACTTAATTTTTCGCCCAAAAAAAAAAAAACATAAGGGGTAACACTGTCGTTTTTTTTTTCGGGTAGAAATTTTGAGTTTCTATATTTCAGCTCTGGAAGGGTCTAGAGCCTCCATTTTTGCACTCAGGTGTAAGTCTCAGTGCCCTCTATCAGAATCCAGAGTTTCGAGAAGATTGGGGATACTTAATTTTTCGCCCAAAAAAAAAAAAACATAAGGGGTAACACTGTCGTTTTTTTTTCGGGTAGAAATTTTGAGTTTCGATATTTCAGCTCTGGAAGGGTCTAGAGCCTCCAATTTTGCACTCATGTGTAAGTCTCAGTGCCCTCTATCAGAATCCAGAGTTTCGAGAAGATTGGGGATACTTAATTTTTCGCCCAAAAAAAAAAACGTAAGGGGTAACACTGTCGTTTTTTTTTCGGGTCGAAATTTTGAGTTTCGATATCTCAGCTCTGGAAGGGTCTAGAGCCTCCATTTTTGCACTCAGGTGTAAGTCTCAGTGCCCTCTATCAGAATCCAGAGTTTCGAGAAGATTGGGGATACTTAATTTTTCGCCCAAAAAAAAAAAACGTAAGGGGTAACACTGTCGTTTTTTTTTTTGGGTCGAAATTTTGAGTTTCGATATCTCAGCTCTGGAAGGGTCTAGAGCCTCCATTTTTGCACTCAGGTGTAAGTCTCAGTGCCCTCTATCAGAATCCAGAGTTTCGAGAAGATTGGGGATACTTAATTTTTCGCCCAAAAAAAAAAAACATAAGGGGTAACACTGTCGTTTTTTTTTCGGGTCGAAATTTTGAGTTTCGATATCTCAGCTCTGGAAGGGTCTAGAGCCTCCATTTTTGCACTCAGGTGTAAGTCTCAGTGCCCTCTATCAGAATCCAGAGTTTCGAGAAGATTGGGGATACTTAATTTTTCGCCCAAAAAAAAAAACGTAAGGGGTAACACTGTCGTTTTTTTTTTTCGGGTCGAAAATTTGAGTTTCGATATCTCAGCTCTGGAAGGGTCTAGAGCCTCCATTTTTGCACTCAGGTGTAAGTCTCAGTGCCCTCTATCAGAATCCAGAGTTTCGAGAAGATTGGGGATACTTAATTTTTCGCCCCAAAAAAAAAACGTAAGGGGTAACACTGTCGTTTTTTTTTCGGGTCGAAATTTTGAGTTTCGATATCTCAGCTCTGGAAGGGTCTAGAGCCTCCATTTTTGCACTCAGGTGTAAGTCTCAGTCCCCTCTATCAGAATCCAGAGTTTCGAGAAGATTGGGGATACTTAATTTTTCGCCCAAAAAAAAAAAACGTAAGGGGTAACACTGTCGTTTTTTTTTCGGGTCGAAATTTTGAGTTTCGATATCTCAGCTCTGGAAGGGTCTAGAGCCTCCATTTTTGCACTCAGGTGTAAGTCTCAGTGCCCTCTATCAGAATGCAGAGTTTCGAGAAGATTGGGGATACTTAATTTTTCGCCCAAAAAAAAAAACGTAAGGGGTAACACTGTCGTTTTTTTTTTCGGGTCGAAATTTTGAGTTTCGATATCTCAGCTCTGGAAGGGTCTAGAGCCTCCATTTTTGCACTCAGGTGTAAGTTTCATTGCCCTCTATCAGAATGCAGAGTTTCGAGAAGATTGGGGATACTTAATTTTTCGCCCAAAAAAAAAAAAACATAAGGGGTAACACTGTCGTTTTTTTTTTCGGGTAGAAATTTTGAGTTTCTATATTTCAGCTCTGGAAGGGTCTAGAGCCTCCATTTTTGCACTCAGGTGTAAGTCTCAGTGCCCTCTATCAGAATCCAGAGTTTCGAGAAGATTGGGGATACTTAATTTTTCGCCCAAAAAAAAAAAAACATAAGGGGTAACACTGTCGTTTTTTTTTCGGGTAGAAATTTTGAGTTTCGATATTTCAGCTCTGGAAGGGTCTAGAGCCTCCAATTTTGCACTCATGTGTAAGTCTCAGTGCCCTCTATCAGAATCCAGAGTTTCGAGAAGATTGGGGATACTTAATTTTTCGCCCAAAAAAAAACACGTAAGGGGTAACACTGTCGTTTTTTTTTCGGGTCGACATTTTGAGTTTCGATATCTCAGCTCTGGAAGGGTCTAGAGCCTCCATTTTTGCACTCAGGTGTAAGTCTCAGTGCCCTCTATCAGAATCCAGAGTTTCGAGAAGATTGGGGATACTTAATTTTTCGCCCAAAAAAAAAAACGTAAGGGGTAACACTGTCGTTTTTTTTTTGGGTCGAAATTTTGAGTTTCGATATCTCAGCTCTGGAAGGGTCTAGAGCCTCCATTTTTGCACTCAGGTGTAAGTCTCAGTGCCCTCTATCAGAATCCAGAGTTTCGAGAAGATTGGGGATACTTAATTTTTCGCCCAAAAAAAAAAAACATAAGGGGTAACACTGTCGTTTTTTTTTCGGGTCGAAATTTTGAGTTTCGATATCTCAGCTCTGGAAGGGTCTAGAGCCTCCATTTTTGCACTCAGGTGTAAGTCTCAGTGCCCTCTATCAGAATCCAGAGTTTCGAGAAGATTGGGGATACTTAATTTTTCGCCCAAAAAAAAAAACGTAAGGGGTAACACTGTCGTTTTTTTTTTTCGGGTCGAAAATTTGAGTTTCGATATCTCAGCTCTGGAAGGGTCTAGAGCCTCCATTTTTGCACTCAGGTGTAAGTCTCAGTGCCCTCTATCAGAATCCAGAGTTTCGAGAAGATTGGGGATACTTAATTTTTCGCCCCAAAAAAAAAACGTAAGGGGTAACACTGTCGTTTTTTTTTCGGGTCGAAAATTTGAGTTTCGATATCTCAGCTCTGGAAGGGTCTAGAGCCTCCATTTTTGCACTCAGGTGTAAGTCTCAGTGCCCTCTATCAGAATCCAGAGTTTCGAGAAGATTGGGGATACTTCATTTTTCGCCCAAAAAAAAAAAACATAAGGGGTAACACTGTCGTTTTTTTTTCGGGTCGAAATTTTGAGTTTCGATATCTCAGCTCTGGAAGGGTCTAGAGCCTCCATTTTTGCACTCAGGTGTAAGTCTCAGTGCCCTCTATCAGAATCCAGAGTTTCGAGAAGATTGGGGATACTTAATTTTTCGCCCAAAAAAAAAAAACGTAAGGGGTAACACTGTCGTTTTTTTTTCGGGTCGAAATTTTGAGTTTCGATATCTCAGCTCTGGAAGGGTCTAGAGCCTCCATTTTTGCACTCAGGTGTAAGTCTCAGTGCCCTCTATCAGAATCCAGAGTTTCGAGAAGATTGGGGATACTTAATTTTTCGCCCAAAAAAAAAACGTAAGGGGTAACACTGTCGTTTTTTTTTCGGGTCGAAATTTTGAGTTTCGATATCTCAGCTCTGGAAGGGTCTAGAGCCTCCATTTTTGCACTCAGGTGTAAGTCTCAGTGCCCTCTATCAGAATCCAGAGTTTCGAGAAGATTGGGGATACTTAATTTTTCGCCCAAAAAAAAAAACCGTAAGGGGTAACACTGTCGTTTTTTTTTCGGGTCGAAATTTTGAGTTTCGATATCTCAGCTCTGGAAGGGTCTAGAACCTCCATTTTTGCACTCAGGTGTAAGTCTCAGTGCCCTCTATCAGAATCCAGAGTTTCGAGAAGATTGGGGATACTAAATTTTTCGCCCCAAAAAAAAAAACGTAAGGGGTAACACTGTCGTTTTTTTTTCAGGTCGAAATTTTGAGTTTCGATATCTCAGACCTGGAAGGTTCTAGAGCCTCCATTTTTGCACTCAGGTGTAAGTCTCAGTGCCCTCTATCAGAATCCAGAGTTTCGAGAAGATTGGGGATACTTAATTTTTCGCCCAAAAAAAAAAAACGTAAGGGGTAACACTGTCGTTTTTTTTTCGGGTCGAAATTTTGAGTTTCGATATCTCAGCTCTGGAAGGGTCTAGAGCCTCCATTTTTGCACTCAGGTGTAAGTCTCAGTGCCCTCTATCAGAATCCAGAGTTTCGAGAAGATTGGGGATACTTAATTTTTCGCCCAAAAAAAAAAAACGTAAGGGGTAACACTGTCGTTTTTTTTTTCGGGTCGAAATTTTGAGTTTCGATATCTCAGCTCTGGAAGGGTCTAGAGCCTCCATTTTTGCACTCAGGTGTAAGTCTCATTGCCCTCTATCAGAATGCAGAGTTTCGAGAAGATTGGGGATACTTAATTTTTCGCCCAAAAAAAAAAACATAAGGGGTAACACTGTCGTTTTTTTTTTCGGGTAGAAATTTTGAGTTTTGATATTTCAGCTCTGGAAGGGTCTAGAGCCTCCATTTTTGCACTCAGGTGTAAGTCTCAGTGCCTTCTATCAGAATCCAGAGTTTCGAGAAGATTGGGGATACTTAATTTTTCGCCCAAAAAAAAAAAACATAAGGGGTAACACTGTCGTTTTTTTTTCGGGTAGAAATTTTGAGTTTCGATATTTCAGCTCTGGAAGGGTCTAGAGCCTCCAATTTTGCACTCATGTGTAAGTCTCAGTGCCCTCTATCAGAATCCAGAGTTTCGAGAAGATTGGCGATACTTAATTTTTCGCCCAAAAAAAAAAACGTAAGGGGTAACACTGTCGTTTTTTTTTCGGGTCGAAATTTTGAGTTTCGATATCTCAGCTCTGGAAGGGTCTAGAGCCTCCATTTTTGCACTCAGGTGTAAGTCTCAGTGCCCTCTATCAGAATCCAGAGTTTCGAGAAGATTGGGGATACTTAATTTTTCGCCCAAAAAAAAAAACGTAAGGGGTAACACTGTCGTTTTTTTTTTGGGTCGAAATTTTGAGTTTCGATATCTCAGCTCTGGAAGGGTCTAGAGCCTCCATTTTTGCACTCAGGTGTAAGTCTCAGTGCCCTCTATCAGAATCCAGAGTTTCGAGAAGATTGGGGATACTTAATTTTTCGCCCAAAAAAAAAAAACATAAGGGGTAACACTGTCGTTTTTTTTTTCGGGTCGAAATTTTGAGTTTCGATATCTCAGCTCTGGAAGGGTCTAGAGCCTCCATTTTTGCACTCAGGTGTAAGTCTCAGTGCCCTCTATCAGAATCCAGAGTTTCGAGAAGATTGGGGATACTTAATTTTTCGCCCAAAAAAAAAAAACGTAAGGGGTAACACTGTCGTTTTTTTTTTCGGGTCGAAAATTTGAGTTTCGATATCTCAGCTCTGGAAGGGTCTAGAGCCTCCATTTTTGCACTCAGGTGTAAGTCTCAGTGCCCTCTATCAGAATCCAGAGTTTCGAGAAGATTGGGGATACTTAATTTTTCGCCCCAAAAAAAAAACGTAAGGGTTAACACTGTCGTTTTTTTTTCGGGTCGAAATTTTGAGTTTCGATATCTCAGCTCTGGAAGGGTCTAGAGCCTCCATTTTTGCACTCAGGTGTAAGTCTCAGTGCCCTCTATCAGAATGCAGAGTTTCGAGAAGATTGGGGATACTTAATTTTTCGCCCAAAAAAAAAAAACATAAGGGGTAACACTGTCGTTTTTTTTTCGGGTCGAAATTTTGAGTTTCGATATCTCAGCTCTGGAAGGGTCTAGATTCTACATTTTTGCACTCAGGTGTAAGTCTCAGTGCCCTCTATCAGAATCCAGAGTTTCGAGAAGATTGGGGATACTTAATTTTTCGCCCAAAAAAAAAAAACGTAAGGGGTAACACTGTCGTTTTTTTTTCGAGTCGAAATTTTGAGTTTCGATATCTCAGCTCTGGAAGGGTCTAGAGCCTCCATTTTTGCACTCAGGTGTAAGTCTCAGTGCCCTCTATCAGAATCCAGAGTTTCGAGAAAATTGGGGATACTTAATTTTTCGCCCCCAAAAAAAACGTAAGGGGTAACACTGTCGTTTTTTTTTCGGGTCGAAATTTTGAGTTTCGATATCTCAGCTCTGGAAGGATCTAGAGCCTCCATTTTTGCACTCAGGTGTAAGTCTCAGTGCCCTCTATCAGAATCCAGAGTTTCGAGAAGATTGGGGATACTTAATTTTTCGCCCAAAAAAAAAAAACGTAAGGGGTAACACTGTCGTTTTTTTCGGGTCGAAATTTTAAGTTTCGATATCTCAGCTCTGGAAGGGTCTAGAGCCTCCATTTTTGCACTCAGGTGTAAGTCTCAGTGCCCTCTATCAGAATCCAGAGTTTCGAGAAGATTGGGGATACTTAATTTTTCGCCCAAAAAAAAAAACGTAAGGGGTAACACTGTCGTTTTTTTTTCGGGTCGAAAATTTGAGTTTCGATATCTCAGCTCTGGAAGGGTCTAGAGCCTCCATTTTTGCACTCAGGTGTAAGTCTCAGTGCCCTCTATCAGAATCCAGAGTTTCGAGAAGATTGGGGATACTTAATTTTTCGCCCAAAAAAAAAAAACGTAAGGGGTAACACTGTCGTTTTTTTTTCGGGTCGAAATTTTGAGTTTCGATATCTCAGCTCTGGAAGGGTCTAGAGCCTCCATTTTTGCACTCAGGTGTAAGTCTCAGTGCCCTCTATCAGAATGCAGAGTTTCGAGAAGATTGGGGATACTTCATTTTTCGCCCAAAAAAAAAAAACATAAGGGGTAACACTGTCGTTTTTTTTTTTCCGGGTAGAAATTTTGAGTTTCGATATTTCAGCTCTGGAAGGGTCTAGAGCCTCCATTTTTGCACTCAGGTGTAAGTCTCAGTGCCCTCTATCAGAATCCAGAGTTTCGAGAAGATTGGGGATACTTAATTTTTCGCCCAAAAAAAAAACGTAAGGGGTAACACTGTCGTTTTTTTTTCGGGTCGAAATTTTGAGTTTCGATATCTCAGCTCTGGAAGGGTCTAGAGCCTCCATTTTTGCACTCAGGTGTAAGTCTCAGTGCCCTCTATCAGAATCCAGAGTTTCGAGAAGATTGGGGATACTTAATTTTTCGCCCAAAAAAAAAAAACATAAGGGGTAACACTGTCGTTTTTTTTTCGGGTCGAAAATTTGAGTTTCGATATCTCAGCTCTGGAAGGGTCTAGAGCCTCCATTTTTGCACTCAGGTGTAAGTCTCAGTGCCCTCTATCAGAATCCAGAGTTTCGAGAAGATTGGGGATACTTAATTTTTCGCCCAAAAAAAAAAAACATAAGGGGTAACACTGTCGTTTTTTTTTCGGGTAGAAATTTTGAGTTTCGATATTTCAGCTCTGGAAGGGTCTAGAGCCTCCAATTTTGCACTCATGTGTAAGTCTCAGTGCCCTCTATCAGAATCCAGAGTTTCGAGAAGATTGGGGATACTTAATTTTTCGCCCAAAAAAAAAAACGTAAGGGGTAACACTGTCGTTTTTTTTCGGGTCGAAATTTTGAGTTTCGATATCTCAGCTCTGGAAGGGTCTAGAGCCTCCATTTTTGCACTCAGGTGTAAGTCTCAGTGCCCTCTATCAGAATCCAGAGTTTCGAGAAGATTGGGGATACTTAATTTTTCGCCCAAAAAAAAAAAACGTAAGGGGTAACACTGTCGTTTTTTTTTCGGGTCGAAAATTTGAGTTTCGATATCTCAGCTCTGGAAGGGTCTAGAGCCTCCATTTTTGCACTCAGGTGTAAGTCTCAGTGCCCTCTATCAGAATCCAGAGTTTCGAGAAGATTGGGGATACTTAATTTTTCGCCCAAAAAAAAACGTAAGGGGTAACACTGTCGTTTTTTTTTCGGGTCGAAATTTTGAGTTTCGATATCTCAGCTCTGGAAGGGTCTAGAGCCTCCATTTTTGCACTCAGGTGTAAGTCTCAGTGCCCTCTATCAGAATCCAGAGTTTCGAGAAGATTGGGGATACTTAATTTTTCGCCCAAAAAAAAAAACCGTAAGGGGTAACACTGTCGTTTTTTTTTCGGGTCGAAATTTTGAGTTTCGATATCTCAGCTCTGGAAGGGTCTAGAACCTCCATTTTTGCACTCAGGTGTAAGTCTCAGTGCCCTCTATCAGAATCCAGAGTTTCGAGAAGATTGGGGATACTTAATTTTTCGCCCAAAAAAAAAAAACGTAAGGGGTAACACTGTCGTTTTTTTTTCGAGTCGAAATTTTGAGTTTCGATATCTCAGCTCTGGAAGGGTCTAGAGCCTCCATTTTTGCACTCAGGTGTAAGTCTCAGTGCCCTCTATCAGAATCCAGAGTTTCGAGAAAATTGGGGATACTTAATTTTTCGCCCCCAAAAAAAACGTAAGGGGTAACACTGTCGTTTTTTTTTCGGGTCGAAATTTTGAGTTTCGATATCTCAGCTCTGGAAGGATCTAGAGCCTCCATTTTTGCACTCAGGTGTAAGTCTCAGTGCCCTCTATCAGAATCCAGAGTTTCGAGAAGATTGGGGATACTTAATTTTTCGCCCAAAAAAAAAAACGTAAGGGGTAACACTGTCGTTTTTTTCGGGTCGAAATTTTAAGTTTCGATATCTCAGCTCTGGAAGGGTCTAGAGCCTCCATTTTTGCACTCAGGTGTAAGTCTCAGTGCCCTCTATCAGAATCCAGAGTTTCGAGAAGATTGGGGATACTTAATTTTTCGCCCAAAAAAAAAAAACGTAAGGGGTAACACTGTCGTTTTTTTTTCGGGTCGAAAATTTGAGTTTCGATATCTCAGCTCTGGAAGGGTCTAGAGCCTCCATTTTTGCACTCAGGTGTAAGTCTCAGTGCCCTCTATCAGAATCCAGAGTTTCGAGAAGATTGGGGATACTTAATTTTTCGCCCAAAAAAAAAAAACGTAAGGGGTAACACTGTCGTTTTTTTTTCGGGTCGAAATTTTGAGTTTCGATATCTCAGCTCTGGAAGGGTCTAGAGCCTCCATTTTTGCACTCAGGTGTAAGTCTCAGTGCCCTCTATCAGAATGCAGAGTTTCGAGAAGATTGGGGATACTTCATTTTTCGCCCAAAAAAAAAAAACATAAGGGGTAACACTGTCGTTTTTTTTTTTCCGGGTAGAAATTTTGAGTTTCGATATTTCAGCTCTGGAAGGGTCTAGAGCCTCCATTTTTGCACTCAGGTGTAAGTCTCAGTGCCCTCTATCAGAATCCAGAGTTTCGAGAAGATTGGGGATACTTAATTTTTCGCCCAAAAAAAAAACGTAAGGGGTAACACTGTCGTTTTTTTTTCGGGTCGAAATTTTGAGTTTCGATATCTCAGCTCTGGAAGGGTCTAGAGCCTCCATTTTTGCACTCAGGTGTAAGTCTCAGTGCCCTCTATCAGAATCCAGAGTTTCGAGAAGATTGGGGATACTTAATTTTTCGCCCAAAAAAAAAAAACATAAGGGGTAACACTGTCGTTTTTTTTTCGGGTCGAAAATTTGAGTTTCGATATCTCAGCTCTGGAAGGGTCTAGAGCCTCCATTTTTGCACTCAGGTGTAAGTCTCAGTGCCCTCTATCAGAATCCAGAGTTTCGAGAAGATTGGGGATACTTAATTTTTCGCCCAAAAAAAAAAAACATAAGGGGTAACACTGTCGTTTTTTTTTCGGGTAGAAATTTTGAGTTTCGATATTTCAGCTCTGGAAGGGTCTAGAGCCTCCAATTTTGCACTCATGTGTAAGTCTCAGTGCCCTCTATCAGAATCCAGAGTTTCGAGAAGATTGGGGATACTTAATTTTTCGCCCAAAAAAAAAAACGTAAGGGGTAACACTGTCGTTTTTTTTCGGGTCGAAATTTTGAGTTTCGATATCTCAGCTCTGGAAGGGTCTAGAGCCTCCATTTTTGCACTCAGGTGTAAGTCTCAGTGCCCTCTATCAGAATCCAGAGTTTCGAGAAGATTGGGGATACTTAATTTTTCGCCCAAAAAAAAAAAACGTAAGGGGTAACACTGTCGTTTTTTTTTCGGGTCGAAAATTTGAGTTTCGATATCTCAGCTCTGGAAGGGTCTAGAGCCTCCATTTTTGCACTCAGGTGTAAGTCTCAGTGCCCTCTATCAGAATCCAGAGTTTCGAGAAGATTGGGGATACTTAATTTTTCGCCCAAAAAAAAACGTAAGGGGTAACACTGTCGTTTTTTTTTCGGGTCGAAATTTTGAGTTTCGATATCTCAGCTCTGGAAGGGTCTAGAGCCTCCATTTTTGCACTCAGGTGTAAGTCTCAGTGCCCTCTATCAGAATCCAGAGTTTCGAGAAGATTGGGGATACTTAATTTTTCGCCCAAAAAAAAAAACCGTAAGGGGTAACACTGTCGTTTTTTTTTCGGGTCGAAATTTTGAGTTTCGATATCTCAGCTCTGGAAGGGTCTAGAACCTCCATTTTTGCACTCAGGTGTAAGTCTCAGTGCCCTCTATCAGAATCCAGAGTTTCGAGAAGATTGGGGATACTAAATTTTTCGCCCCAAAAAAAAAAACGTAAGGGGTAACACTGTCGTTTTTTTTTCAGGTCGAAATTTTGAGTTTCGATATCTCAGACCTGGAAGGTTCTAGAGCCTCCATTTTTGCACTCAGGTGTAAGTCTCAGTGCCCTCTATCAGAATCCAGAGTTTCGAGAAGATTGGGGATACTTAATTTTTCGCCCAAAAAAAAAAAACGTAAGGGGTAACACTGTCGTTTTTTTTTCGGGTCGAAATTTTGAGTTTCGATATCTCAGCTCTGGAAGGGTCTAGAGCCTCCATTTTTGCACTCAGGTGTAAGTCTCAGTGCCCTCTATCAGAATCCAGAGTTTCGAGAAGATTGGGGATACTTAATTTTTCGCCCAAAAAAAAAAAAACGTAAGGGGTAACACTGTCGTTTTTTTTTTCGGGTCGAAATTTTGAGTTTCGATATCTCAGCTCTGGAAGGGTCTAGAGCCTCCATTTTTGCACTCAGGTGTAAGTCTCATTGCCCTCTATCAGAATGCAGAGTTTCGAGAAGATTGGGGATACTTAATTTTTCGCCCAAAAAAAAAAACATAAGGGGTAACACTGTCGTTTTTTTTTTCGGGTAGAAATTTTGAGTTTTGATATTTCAGCTCTGGAAGGGTCTAGAGCCTCCATTTTTGCACTCAGGTGTAAGTCTCAGTGCCTTCTATCAGAATCCAGAGTTTCGAGAAGATTGGGGATACTTAATTTTTCGCCCAAAAAAAAAAAACGTAAGGGGTAACACTGTCGTTTTTTTTTCGGGTCGAAATTTTGAGTTTCGATATCTCAGCTCTGGAAGGGTCTAGAGCCTCCATTTTTGCACTCAGGTGTAAGTCTCAGTGCCCTCTATCAGAATCCAGAGTTTCGAGAAGATTGGGGATACTTAATTTTTCGCCCAAAAAAAAAAAACGTAAGGGGTAACACTGTCGTTTTTTTTTTCGGGTCGAAATTTTGAGTTTCGATATCTCAGCTCTGGAAGGGTCTAGAGCCTCCATTTTTGCACTCAGGTGTAAGTCTCATTGCCCTCTATCAGAATGCAGAGTTTCGAGAAGATTGGGGATACTTAATTTTTCGCCCAAAAAAAAAAACATAAGGGGTAACACTGTCGTTTTTTTTTTCGGGTAGAAATTTTGAGTTTTGATATTTCAGCTCTGGAAGGGTCTAGAGCCTCCATTTTTGCACTCAGGTGTAAGTCTCAGTGCCTTCTATCAGAATCCAGAGTTTCGAGAAGATTGGGGATACTTAATTTTTCGCCCAAAAAAAAAAAACATAAGGGGTAACACTGTCGTTTTTTTTTCGGGTAGAAATTTTGAGTTTCGATATTTCAGCTCTGGAAGGGTCTAGAGCCTCCAATTTTGCACTCATGTGTAAGTCTCAGTGCCCTCTATCAGAATCCAGAGTTTCGAGAAGATTGGCGATACTTAATTTTTCGCCCAAAAAAAAAAACGTAAGGGGTAACACTGTCGTTTTTTTTTCGGGTCGAAATTTTGAGTTTCGATATCTCAGCTCTGGAAGGGTCTAGAGCCTCCATTTTTGCACTCAGGTGTAAGTCTCAGTGCCCTCTATCAGAATCCAGAGTTTCGAGAAGATTGGGGATACTTAATTTTTCGCCCAAAAAAAAAACGTAAGGGGTAACACTGTCGTTTTTTTTTTGGGTCGAAATTTTGAGTTTCGATATCTCAGCTCTGGAAGGGTCTAGAGCCTCCATTTTTGCACTCAGGTGTAAGTCTCAGTGCCCTCTATCAGAATCCAGAGTTTCGAGAAGATTGGGGATACTTAATTTTTCGCCCAAAAAAAAAAAACATAAGGGGTAACACTGTCGTTTTTTTTTTCGGGTCGAAATTTTGAGTTTCGATATCTCAGCTCTGGAAGGGTCTAGAGCCTCCATTTTTGCACTCAGGTGTAAGTCTCAGTGCCCTCTATCAGAATCCAGAGTTTCGAGAAGATTGGGGATACTTAATTTTTCGCCCAAAAAAAAAAAACGTAAGGGGTAACACTGTCGTTTTTTTTTTTCGGGTCGAAAATTTGAGTTTCGATATCTCAGCTCTGGAAGGGTCTAGAGCCTCCATTTTTGCACTCAGGTGTAAGTCTCAGTGCCCTCTATCAGAATCCAGAGTTTCGAGAAGATTGGGGATACTTAATTTTTCGCCCCAAAAAAAAACCGTAAGGGTTAACACTGTCGTTTTTTTTTCGGGTCGAAATTTTGAGTTTCGATATCTCAGCTCTGGAAGGGTCTAGAGCCTCCATTTTTGCACTCAGGTGTAAGTCTCAGTGCCCTCTATCAGAATGCAGAGTTTCGAGAAGATTGGGGATACTTACTTTTTCGCCCAAAAAAAAAAACATAAGGGGTAACACTGTCGGTTTTTTTTCGGGTCGAAATTTTGAGTTTCGATATCTCAGCTCTGGAAGGGTCTAGATTCTACATTTTTGCACTCAGGTGTAAGTCTCAGTGCCCTCTATCAGAATCCAGAGTTTCGAGAAGATTGGGGATACTTAATTTTTCGCCCAAAAAAAAAAAACGTAAGGGGTAACACTGTCGTTTTTTTTTCGAGTCGAAATTTTGAGTTTCGATATCTCAGCTCTGGAAGGGTCTAGAGCCTCCATTTTTGCACTCAGGTGTAAGTCTCAGTGCCCTCTATCAGAATCCAGAGTTTCGAGAAAATTGGGGATACTTAATTTTTCGCCCCCAAAAAAAACGTAAGGGGTAACACTGTCGTTTTTTTTTCGGGTCGAAATTTTGAGTTTCGATATCTCAGCTCTGGAAGGGTCTAGAGCCTCCATTTTTGCACTCAGGTGTAAGTCTCAGTGCCCTCTATCAGAATCCAGAGTTTCGAGAAGATTGGGGATACTTAATTTTTCGCCCAAAAAAAAAAAAACGTAAGGGGTAACACTGTCGTTTTTTTCGGGTCGAAATTTTAAGTTTCGATATCTCAGCTCTGGAAGGGTCTAGAGCCTCCATTTTTGCACTCAGGTGTAAGTCTCAGTGCCCTCTATCAGAATCCAGAGTTTCGAGAAGATTGGGGATACTTAATTTTTCGCCCAAAAAAAAAAAACGTAAGGGGTAACACTGTCGTTTTTTTTTCGGGTCGAAAATTTGAGTTTCGATATCTCAGCTCTGGAAGGGTCTAGAGCCTCCATTTTTGCACTCAGGTGTAAGTCTCAGTGCCCTCTATCAGAATCCAGAGTTTCGAGAAGATTGGGGATACTTAATTTTTCGCCCAAAAAAAAAAACGTAAGGGGTAACACTGTCGTTTTTTTTTCGGGTCGAAATTTTGAGTTTCGATATCTCAGCTCTGGAAGGGTCTAGAGCCTCCATTTTTGCACTCAGGTGTAAGTCTCAGTGCCCTCTATCAGAATCCAGAGTTTCGAGAAGATTGGGGATACTTAATTTTTCGCCCAAAAAAAAAAACGTAAGGGGTAACACTGTCGTTTTTTTTTCGGGTCGAAATTTTGAGTTTCGATATCTCAGCTCTGGAAGGGTCTAGAGCCTCCATTTTTGCACTCAGGTGTAAGTCTCAGTTCCCTCTATCAGAATCCAGAGTTTCGAGAAGATTGGGGATACTTAATTTTTCGCCCAAAAAAAAAAACGTAAGGGGTAACACTGTCGTTTTTTTTTCGGGTCGAAATTTTGAGTTTCGATATCTCAGCTCTGGAAGGGTCTAGAGCCTCCATTTTTGCACTCAGGTGTAAGTCTCAGTGCCCTCTATCAGAATCCAGAGTTTCGAGAAGATTGGGGATACTTAATTTTTCGCCCAAAAAAAAAAACATAAGGGGTAACACTGTCGTTTTTTTTTCGGGTCGAAATTTTGAGTTTCGATATCTCAGCTCTGGAAGGGTCTAGAGCCTCCATTTTTGCACTCAGGTGTAAGTCTCAGTGCCCTCTATCAGAATCCAGAGTTTCGAGAAAATTGGGGATACTAAATTTTTCGCCCCCAAAAAAAACGTAAGGGGTAACACTGTCGTTTTTTTTTCGGGTCGAAATTTTGAGTTTCGATATCTCAGACCTGGAAGGTTCTAGAGCCTCCATTTTTGCACTCAGGTGTAAGTCTCAGTGCCCTCTATCAGAATCCAGAGTTTCGAGAAGATTGGGGATACTTAATTTTTCGCCCAAAAAAAAAAAACGTAAGGGGTAACACTGTCGTTTTTTTTTCGGGTCGAAATTTTGAGTTTCGATATCTCAGACCTGGAAGGTTCTAGAGCCTCCATTTTTGCACTCAGGTGTAAGTCTCAGTGCCCTCTATCAGAATCCAGAGTTTCGAGAAGATTGGGGATACTTAATTTTTCGCCCAAAAAAAAAAAACGTAAGGGGTAACACTGTCGTTTTTTTTTCGGGTCGAAAATTTGAGTTTCGATATCTCAGCTCTGGAAGGGTCTAGAGCCTCCATTTTTGCACTCAGGTGTAAGTCTCAGTGCCCTCTATCAGAATCCAGAGTTTCGAGAAGATTGGGGATACTTAATTTTTCGCCCAAAAAAAAAAAACATAAGGGGTAACACTGTCGTTTTTTTTTCGGGTCGAAATTTTGAGTTTCGATATCTCAGCTCTGGAAGGGTCTAGAGCCTCCATTTTTGCACTCAGGTGTAAGTCTCAGTGCCCTCTATCAGAATCCAGAGTTTCGAGAAGATTGGGGATACTAAATTTTTCGCCCCAAAAAAAAAAACGTAAGGGGTAACACTGTCGTTTTTTTTTCGGGTCGAAATTTTGAGTTTCGATATATCAGACCTGGAAGGTTCTAGAGCCTCCATTTTTGCACTCAGGTGTAAGTCTCAGTGCCCTCTATCAGAATCCAGAGTTTCGAGAAGATTGGGGATACTAAATTTTTCGCCCCAAAAAAAAAAACGTAAGGGGTAACACTGTCGTTTTTTTTTCAGGTCGAAATTTTGAGTTTCGATATCTCAGACCTGGAAGGTTCTAGAGCCTCCATTTTTGCACTCAGGTGTAAGTCTCAGTGCCCTCTATCAGAATCCAGAGTTTCGAGAAGATTGGGGATACTTAATTTTTCGCCCAAAAAAAAAAAACGTAAGGGGTAACACTGTCGTTTTTTTTTCGGGTCGAAATTTTGAGTTTCGATATCTCAGCTCTGGAAGGGTCTAGAGCCTCCATTTTTGCACTCAGGTGTAAGTCTCAGTGCCCTCTATCAGAATCCAGAGTTTCGAGAAGATTGGGGATACTTAATTTTTCGCCAAAAAAAAAAAAAAAACGTAAGGGGTAACACTGTCGTTTTTTTTTTCGGGTCGAAATTTTGAGTTTCGATATCTCAGCTCTGGAAGGGTCTAGAGCCTCCATTTTTGCACTCAGGTGTAAGTCTCAGTGCCCTCTATCAGAATGCAGAGTTTCGAGAAGATTGGGGATACTTAATTTTTCGCCCAAAAAAAAAAACGTAAGGGGTAACACTGTCGTTTTTTTTTCGGGTAGAAATTTTGAGTTTCGATATTTCAGCTCTGGAAGGGTCTAGAGCCTCCATTTTTGCACTCAGGTGTAAGTCTCAGTCCCCTCTATCAGAATCCAGAGTTTCGAGAAGATTGGGGATATTTAATTTTTGCCCAAAAAAAAAAAACCTAAGGGGTAACACTGTCGTTTTTTTTTCGGGTCGAAATTTTGAGTTTCGATATCTCAGCTCTGGAAGGGTCTAGAGCCTCCATTTTTGCACTCAGGTGTAAGTCTCAGTGCCCTCTATCAGAATGCAGAGTTTCGAGAAGATTGGGGATACTTACTTTTTCGCCCAAAAAAAAAAAACATAAGGGGTAACACTGTCGGTTTTTTTTCGGGTCGAAATTTTGAGTTTCGATATCTCAGCTCTGGAAGGGTCTAGATTCTACATTTTTGCACTCAGGTGTAAGTCTCAGTGCCCTCTATCAGAATCCAGAGTTTCGAGAAGATTGGGGATACTTAATTTTTCGCCCAAAAAAAAAAAACGTAAGGGGTAACACTGTCGTTTTTTTTTCGAGTCGAAATTTTGAGTTTCGATATCTCAGCTCTGGAAGGGTCTAGAGCCTCCATTTTTGCACTCAGGTGTAAGTCTCAGTGCCCTCTATCAGAATCCAGAGTTTCGAGAAAATTGGGGATACTTAATTTTTCGCCCCCAAAAAAAACGTAAGGGGTAACACTGTCGTTTTTTTTTCGGGTCGAAATTTTGAGTTTCGATATCTCAGCTCTGGAAGGGTCTAGAGCCTCCATTTTTGCACTCAGGTGTAAGTCTCAGTGCCCTCTATCAGAATCCAGAGTTTCGAGAAGATTGGGGATACTTAATTTTTCGCCCAAAAAAAAAAAAACGTAAGGGGTAACACTGTCGTTTTTTTCGGGTCGAAATTTTAAGTTTCGATATCTCAGCTCTGGAAGGGTCTAGAGCCTCCATTTTTGCACTCAGGTGTAAGTCTCAGTGCCCTCTATCAGAATCCAGAGTTTCGAGAAGATTGGGGATACTTAATTTTTCGCCCAAAAAAAAAAAACGTAAGGGGTAACACTGTCGTTTTTTTTTCGGGTCGAAAATTTGAGTTTCGATATCTCAGCTCTGGAAGGGTCTAGAGCCTCCATTTTTGCACTCAGGTGTAAGTCTCAGTGCCCTCTATCAGAATCCAGAGTTTCGAGAAGATTGGGGATACTTAATTTTTCGCCCAAAAAAAAAAACGTAAGGGGTAACACTGTCGTTTTTTTTTCGGGTCGAAATTTTGAGTTTCGATATCTCAGCTCTGGAAGGGTCTAGAGCCTCCATTTTTGCACTCAGGTGTAAGTCTCAGTGCCCTCTATCAGAATCCAGAGTTTCGAGAAGATTGGGGATACTTAATTTTTCGCCCAAAAAAAAAAACGTAAGGGGTAACACTGTCGTTTTTTTTTCGGGTCGAAATTTTGAGTTTCGATATCTCAGCTCTGGAAGGGTCTAGAGCCTCCATTTTTGCACTCAGGTGTAAGTCTCAGTTCCCTCTATCAGAATCCAGAGTTTCGAGAAGATTGGGGATACTTAATTTTTCGCCCAAAAAAAAAAACGTAAGGGGTAACACTGTCGTTTTTTTTTCGGGTCGAAATTTTGAGTTTCGATATCTCAGCTCTGGAAGGGTCTAGAGCCTCCATTTTTGCACTCAGGTGTAAGTCTCAGTGCCCTCTATCAGAATCCAGAGTTTCGAGAAGATTGGGGATACTTAATTTTTCGCCCAAAAAAAAAAAACATAAGGGGTAACACTGTCGTTTTTTTTTCGGGTCGAAATTTTGAGTTTCGATATCTCAGCTCTGGAAGGGTCTAGAGCCTCCATTTTTGCACTCAGGTGTAAGTCTCAGTGCCCTCTATCAGAATCCAGAGTTTCGAGAAAATTGGGGATACTAAATTTTTCGCCCCAAAAAAAAACGTAAGGGGTAACACTGTCGTTTTTTTTTCGGGTCGAAATTTTGAGTTTCGATATCTCAGACCTGGAAGGTTCTAGAGCCTCCATTTTTGCACTCAGGTGTAAGTCTCAGTGCCCTCTATCAGAATCCAGAGTTTCGAGAAGATTGGGGATACTTAATTTTTCGCCCAAAAAAAAAAAAACGTAAGGGGTAACACTGTCGTTTTTTTTTCGGGTCGAAATTTTGAGTTTCGATATCTCAGACCTGGAAGGTTCTAGAGCCTCCATTTTTGCACTCAGGTGTAAGTCTCAGTGCCCTCTATCAGAATCCAGAGTTTCGAGAAGATTGGGGATACTTAATTTTTCGCCCAAAAAAAAAAAACGTAAGGGGTAACACTGTCGTTTTTTTTTCGGGTCGAAAATTTGAGTTTCGATATCTCAGCTCTGGAAGGGTCTAGAGCCTCCATTTTTGCACTCAGGTGTAAGTCTCAGTGCCCTCTATCAGAATCCAGAGTTTCGAGAAGATTGGGGATACTTAATTTTTCGCCCAAAAAAAAAAAACATAAGGGGTAACACTGTCGTTTTTTTTTCGGGTCGAAATTTTGAGTTTCGATATCTCAGCTCTGGAAGGGTCTAGAGCCTCCATTTTTGCACTCAGGTGTAAGTCTCAGTGCCCTCTATCAGAATCCAGAGTTTCGAGAAGATTGGGGATACTAAATTTTTCGCCCCAAAAAAAAAAACGTAAGGGGTAACACTGTCGTTTTTTTTTCGGGTCGAAATTTTGAGTTTCGATATATCAGACCTGGAAGGTTCTAGAGCCTCCATTTTTGCACTCAGGTGTAAGTCTCAGTGCCCTCTATCAGAATCCAGAGTTTCGAGAAGATTGGGGATACTAAATTTTTCGCCCCCAAAAAAAACGTAAGGGGTAACACTGTCGTTTTTTTTTCGGGTCGAAATTTTGAGTTTCGATATCTCAGCTCTGGAAGGGTCTAGAGCCTCCATTTTTGCACTCAGGTGTAAGTCTCAGTGCCCTCTATCAGAATCCAGAGTTTCGAGAAGATTGGGGATACTTAATTTTTCGCCCAAAAAAAAAAAACATAAGGGGTAACACTGTCGTTTTTTTTTCGGGTCGAAATTTTGAGTTTCGATATCTCAGCTCTGGAAGGGTCTAGAGCCTCCATTTTTGCACTCAGGTGTAAGTCTCAGTGCCCTCTATCAGAATCCAGAGTTTCGAGAAAATTGGGGATACTAAATTTTTCGCCCCCAAAAAAAACGTAAGGGGTAACACTGTCGTTTTTTTTTCGGGTCGAAATTTTGAGTTTCGATATCTCAGACCTGGAAGGTTCTAGAGCCTCCATTTTTGCACTCAGGTGTAAGTCTCAGTGCCCTCTATCAGAATCCAGAGTTTCGAGAAGATTGGGGATACTTAATTTTTCGCCCAAAAAAAAAAAACGTAAGGGGTAACACTGTCGTTTTTTTTTCGGGTCGAAATTTTGAGTTTCGATATCTCAGACCTGGAAGGTTCTAGAGCCTCCATTTTTGCACTCAGGTGTAAGTCTCAGTGCCCTCTATCAGAATCCAGAGTTTCGAGAAGATTGGGGATACTTAATTTTTCGCCCAAAAAAAAAAAACGTAAGGGGTAACACTGTCGTTTTTTTTTCGGGTCGAAAATTTGAGTTTCGATATCTCAGCTCTGGAAGGGTCTAGAGCCTCCATTTTTGCACTCAGGTGTAAGTCTCAGTGCCCTCTATCAGAATCCAGAGTTTCGAGAAGATTGGGGATACTTAATTTTTCGCCCAAAAAAAAAAAACATAAGGGGTAACACTGTCGTTTTTTTTTCGGGTCGAAATTTTGAGTTTCGATATCTCAGCTCTGGAAGGGTCTAGAGCCTCCATTTTTGCACTCAGGTGTAAGTCTCAGTGCCCTCTATCAGAATCCAGAGTTTCGAGAAGATTGGGGATACTAAATTTTTCGCCCCAAAAAAAAAAACGTAAGGGGTAACACTGTCGTTTTTTTTTCGGGTCGAAATTTTGAGTTTCGATATATCAGACCTGGAAGGTTCTAGAGCCTCCATTTTTGCACTCAGGTGTAAGTCTCAGTGCCCTCTATCAGAATCCAGAGTTTCGAGAAGATTGGGGATACTAAATTTTTCGCCCCAAAAAAAAAAACGTAAGGGGTAACACTGTCGTTTTTTTTTCAGGTCGAAATTTTGAGTTTCGATATCTCAGACCTGGAAGGTTCTAGAGCCTCCATTTTTGCACTCAGGTGTAAGTCTCAGTGCCCTCTATCAGAATCCAGAGTTTCGAGAAGATTGGGGATACTTAATTTTTCGCCCAAAAAAAAAAAACGTAAGGGGTAACACTGTCGTTTTTTTTTCGGGTCGAAATTTTGAGTTTCGATATCTCAGCTCTGGAAGGGTCTAGAGCCTCCATTTTTGCACTCAGGTGTAAGTCTCAGTGCCCTCTATCAGAATCCAGAGTTTCGAGAAGATTGGGGATACTTAATTTTTCGCCAAAAAAAAAAAAAAAACGTAAGGGGTAACACTGTCGTTTTTTTTTTCGGGTCGAAATTTTGAGTTTCGATATCTCAGCTCTGGAAGGGTCTAGAGCCTCCATTTTTGCACTCAGGTGTAAGTCTCAGTGCCCTCTATCAGAATGCAGAGTTTCGAGAAGATTGGGGATACTTAATTTTTCGCCCAAAAAAAAAAACGTAAGGGGTAACACTGTCGTTTTTTTTTCGGGTAGAAATTTTGAGTTTCGATATTTCAGCTCTGGAAGGGTCTAGAGCCTCCATTTTTGCACTCAGGTGTAAGTCTCAGTCCCCTCTATCAGAATCCAGAGTTTCGAGAAGATTGGGGATATTTAATTTTTGCCCAAAAAAAAAAAACCTAAGGGGTAACACTGTCGTTTTTTTTTCGGGTCGAAATTTTGAGTTTCGATATCTCAGCTCTGGAAGGGTCTAGAGCCTCCATTTTTGCACTCAGGTGTAAGTCTCAGTGCCCTCTATCAGAATGCAGAGTTTCGAGAAGATTGGGGATACTTACTTTTTCGCCCAAAAAAAAAAAACATAAGGGGTAACACTGTCGGTTTTTTTTCGGGTCGAAATTTTGAGTTTCGATATCTCAGCTCTGGAAGGGTCTAGATTCTACATTTTTGCACTCAGGTGTAAGTCTCAGTGCCCTCTATCAGAATCCAGAGTTTCGAGAAGATTGGGGATACTTAATTTTTCGCCCAAAAAAAAAAAACGTAAGGGGTAACACTGTCGTTTTTTTTTCGAGTCGAAATTTTGAGTTTCGATATCTCAGCTCTGGAAGGGTCTAGAGCCTCCATTTTTGCACTCAGGTGTAAGTCTCAGTGCCCTCTATCAGAATCCAGAGTTTCGAGAAAATTGGGGATACTTAATTTTTCGCCCCCAAAAAAAACGTAAGGGGTAACACTGTCGTTTTTTTTTCGGGTCGAAATTTTGAGTTTCGATATCTCAGCTCTGGAAGGGTCTAGAGCCTCCATTTTTGCACTCAGGTGTAAGTCTCAGTGCCCTCTATCAGAATCCAGAGTTTCGAGAAGATTGGGGATACTTAATTTTTCGCCCAAAAAAAAAAAAACGTAAGGGGTAACACTGTCGTTTTTTTCGGGTCGAAATTTTAAGTTTCGATATCTCAGCTCTGGAAGGGTCTAGAGCCTCCATTTTTGCACTCAGGTGTAAGTCTCAGTGCCCTCTATCAGAATCCAGAGTTTCGAGAAGATTGGGGATACTTAATTTTTCGCCCAAAAAAAAAAAACGTAAGGGGTAACACTGTCGTTTTTTTTTCGGGTCGAAAATTTGAGTTTCGATATCTCAGCTCTGGAAGGGTCTAGAGCCTCCATTTTTGCACTCAGGTGTAAGTCTCAGTGCCCTCTATCAGAATCCAGAGTTTCGAGAAGATTGGGGATACTTAATTTTTCGCCCAAAAAAAAAAACGTAAGGGGTAACACTGTCGTTTTTTTTTCGGGTCGAAATTTTGAGTTTCGATATCTCAGCTCTGGAAGGGTCTAGAGCCTCCATTTTTGCACTCAGGTGTAAGTCTCAGTGCCCTCTATCAGAATCCAGAGTTTCGAGAAGATTGGGGATACTTAATTTTTCGCCCAAAAAAAAAAACGTAAGGGGTAACACTGTCGTTTTTTTTTCGGGTCGAAATTTTGAGTTTCGATATCTCAGCTCTGGAAGGGTCTAGAGCCTCCATTTTTGCACTCAGGTGTAAGTCTCAGTTCCCTCTATCAGAATCCAGAGTTTCGAGAAGATTGGGGATACTTAATTTTTCGCCCAAAAAAAAAAACGTAAGGGGTAACACTGTCGTTTTTTTTTCGGGTCGAAATTTTGAGTTTCGATATCTCAGCTCTGGAAGGGTCTAGAGCCTCCATTTTTGCACTCAGGTGTAAGTCTCAGTGCCCTCTATCAGAATCCAGAGTTTCGAGAAGATTGGGGATACTTAATTTTTCGCCCAAAAAAAAAAAACATAAGGGGTAACACTGTCGTTTTTTTTTCGGGTCGAAATTTTGAGTTTCGATATCTCAGCTCTGGAAGGGTCTAGAGCCTCCATTTTTGCACTCAGGTGTAAGTCTCAGTGCCCTCTATCAGAATCCAGAGTTTCGAGAAAATTGGGGATACTAAATTTTTCGCCCCAAAAAAAAACGTAAGGGGTAACACTGTCGTTTTTTTTTCGGGTCGAAATTTTGAGTTTCGATATCTCAGACCTGGAAGGTTCTAGAGCCTCCATTTTTGCACTCAGGTGTAAGTCTCAGTGCCCTCTATCAGAATCCAGAGTTTCGAGAAGATTGGGGATACTTAATTTTTCGCCCAAAAAAAAAAAAACGTAAGGGGTAACACTGTCGTTTTTTTTTCGGGTCGAAATTTTGAGTTTCGATATCTCAGACCTGGAAGGTTCTAGAGCCTCCATTTTTGCACTCAGGTGTAAGTCTCAGTGCCCTCTATCAGAATCCAGAGTTTCGAGAAGATTGGGGATACTTAATTTTTCGCCCAAAAAAAAAAACGTAAGGGGTAACACTGTCGTTTTTTTTTCGGGTCGAAAATTTGAGTTTCGATATCTCAGCTCTGGAAGGGTCTAGAGCCTCCATTTTTGCACTCAGGTGTAAGTCTCAGTGCCCTCTATCAGAATCCAGAGTTTCGAGAAGATTGGGGATACTTAATTTTTCGCCCAAAAAAAAAAAACATAAGGGGTAACACTGTCGTTTTTTTTTCGGGTCGAAATTTTGAGTTTCGATATCTCAGCTCTGGAAGGGTCTAGAGCCTCCATTTTTGCACTCAGGTGTAAGTCTCAGTGCCCTCTATCAGAATCCAGAGTTTCGAGAAGATTGGGGATACTAAATTTTTCGCCCCAAAAAAAAAAACGTAAGGGGTAACACTGTCGTTTTTTTTTCGGGTCGAAATTTTGAGTTTCGATATATCAGACCTGGAAGGTTCTAGAGCCTCCATTTTTGCACTCAGGTGTAAGTCTCAGTGCCCTCTATCAGAATCCAGAGTTTCGAGAAGATTGGGGATACTAAATTTTTCGCCCCAAAAAAAAAAACGTAAGGGGTAACACTGTCGTTTTTTTTTCAGGTCGAAATTTTGAGTTTCGATATCTCAGACCTGGAAGGTTCTAGAGCCTCCATTTTTGCACTCAGGTGTAAGTCTCAGTGCCCTCTATCAGAATCCAGAGTTTCGAGAAGATTGGGGATACTTAATTTTTCGCCCAAAAAAAAAAAACGTAAGGGGTAACACTGTCGTTTTTTTTTCGGGTCGAAATTTTGAGTTTCGATATCTCAGCTCTGGAAGGGTCTAGAGCCTCCATTTTTGCACTCAGGTGTAAGTCTCAGTGCCCTCTATCAGAATCCAGAGTTTCGAGAAGATTGGGGATACTTAATTTTTCGCCAAAAAAAAAAAAAAACGTAAGGGGTAACACTGTCGTTTTTTTTTTCGGGTCGAAATTTTGAGTTTCGATATCTCAGCTCTGGAAGGGTCTAGAGCCTCCATTTTTGCACTCAGGTGTAAGTCTCATTGCCCTCTATCAGAATGCAGAGTTTCGAGAAGATTGGGGATACTTAATTTTTC